>NW_017671133.1:59710-149329 GCF_001879085.1 Nicotiana attenuata
GAAAAATTATCTCTGTGATGGTTCTAGATCTTCAAGCAAACGCAAATGCAATGACACTAAGGCTGCATGAAACATGACAGTCATGACTTTTCAATGCTCAACTTCCTACTCCATATACTTTTTTTTCCAGATCTGACGCATAGCCCTCAGGCATCTTCAATTTCGGTACCCAGTCGCAAATTTATTGTCTTTCCTCCAAAGTGAATGTGTAACCTACTTTGGGCTTGAACACCTTACCATTGTTCGCTGTCTGCAAGTATAATTCAGGTTGCTGCAATATTCTTGTAAGTCCATTCTAGCCATCGGGTTATCTTTTGTCTTACCTTCATGTCATGACCCAAATCTCCCTCCGCAGGATGTCGTGAAGGCACCTAGTCTCTACGACTAAGTAAGCCTAAAATTTGCGGAATAACTGAAACAATAACAGAATTTAACAACTAAACTTCAACAGATAGCTATATAACTGAAAAATGACGCTCGGCATGTACAAGTAACCAACAGCTCGAATATAACACTATTCCCAAAACTCGGTAATCACAAGTCACAAGCTCTAAGAATCTATTCTAACTGTCTTAGTAACTAGGTAAAACAAAGGAGGAACAAGATAAGGGATAGATGTTACACCCTGTAAGTTTAACAACCTTGATATATATATATATATATATATAATGGTATCAAGGTTGTTAAACTTGAGTGGAATATTTTTGTCAAAAAAAATAGTTTGAAAAATATGATTTTATATAGTTATTGAAATTACTACTTTCGTATATGTTTTAAATTATACACATAATATGAGAAAAGTTTATGAGATTTTCCTCATTGTAAAGATATGAATTATTTTTTTTCCACAAGAAAAGATGGTTATCTTTTTTACCATTTTAAGAATTAAGTGTACGAAAATTTGTACTCTTTATATGAGACTAGGAAAATTAGAAGTTAAGAAAATATATGTATTTTTACATGGATATTTTAATGAAATTATAGTGTGTGTATTTATTTTGTATGGTACCGCACGACCATGATAGTAAGTTATATAAAGTGTATTAAAAGTGAGTAGTATTTTAAGTAATTTGAAATAAATTTTAATTATAGGTAATTGATTAATTACCGGGCAACAGGACATTACCTAATTAACTAATGAGTTTGGATAAAGATTAACAAAGTGAGGATGCCATCCAAAGAACACGTAGCAAGTAGGAATCAAATTAAAGACACTTGTGCTTTACGTGCTTACAACTGCTGCCTTCTAAATATGGTTTTAAATTCATCCATATCTTCAAAACAAAATGTCCATATATCTGCCTTAGTGTATTAGGTGGACTTACACCTGAGTATTAGTAACACCTAAAAAGTGAATACATGGAAGAAGGAGATATGATGCCTTAAGCATTATCAAAAGGAGATATGATGTCTTAAGTCTTATTTAAGAAAGGTCATGCCCATTTCTGTCCTGGAATTTTACAAAAGATGTGGTATGCATCAATAATATGCAAGAAAAGAATACTCCTTTCTATGAAGTGTATCTAAGTGCATTCATTACCCTTGGACAGGAAGAGTAATTCTCTCTGCAAAAGAAAGATATTATACCTTGATATACCAACAACAACTACAACTACAACTACAACGCCAACTTTGCGTCAATACTAATCTAGTTGGGGTCAGCTATATTATTTTTCACTATTTATGTCGTGTGTTAGAGGGATTGTCAAGAAAATTGGTCCAGGTATGTTAAGTTTATCCCTTCTTTCCTTTTTGGCATGATCCATATTATACAACAAAACGAGCAAACACGCAAGTTTCAGCGAAGGATCGGTAAGACTCCACCTTATTCGGAGTGCAGCCGAGTCTATGAGTCATCGTGTCAGAGTTTTGCTACAGACTTATGGGTAGGCCGGTACCCTATCCCATTTTATGTCAAATAATCTTAGACGCTTAATAGACACAGGTTTATTATGTACAGTATGTCAGAGGCCTTGACAGCTTATACGTATTCATATTTTATGAACGATGGTTCGTTGATATAATATTTGCCCACTTACAATTGTACATTACGAGTTGTGGCCATGTTGGCCCATGATAGTTACAAAAGGAATGAATGAGTTACAGAGTGGTTCGATCGGGCCACTACGGCACCGGGTGCCAGCCACGCCTCCCTAGCTTTGGGACGTAACAATAGAGGGGGACTCCGAGGTCTGCGGATGCGGACATATATACCTTGAAGTCTCCAGAGCAGCAGGAAGTACTCAACTAATAGTGGGACCGGTAGGAGGTACCTGGATATGCACACAAAACTTGTCCAGAAGAGTAACATGAGTACACCACAACGGTACCAGGTAAGTGCCAAGCCTAACCTCGATAGAGTAGTGACGAGGTCAGGTCAGGGCCCTACTGGTATATAATAAATAAGAAAGGAGCTATATCAGTATAATGAAAGACTGAGAATTTAACAACGGGGAATACAGGAAGATAACAACACAACACATAGGGATAAACGATAAGGGGCGCTCCTGAGATACCGTCTCGTAGTCCCAAAAGGAAATGCTCAGCAGCGGATCTCCCGAGGTACCGCCTCGTAGTCCCAAAAGTAAATATGCAGTGGGGGGATCTCCTGAGATACCTTCTCGTAGTCCCAAAAGTAAATATGCACCAGGGATCTCCCAAGGTACCGCCTCGTAGTCCCAAAAGCAAATATGCGACAGTGGATCTCCTGAGGTACCGCCTCGAAGTCCCAAAAGTGAACACACGGCTCGAGATAGATGGAAATAATAATTACAGCACAAAATCCTACAGTTTAAGACTAAGTACAAGTCAAGGAAAAAAAAAGGAAATCAACTAAGCATGCTGTACAGATTCCAGATAATCAATTAGGACAAGTATACATGCGATACTAGGCTAAACAGGATAACTACACATGCCGGTATAACTCAATTAAGATGTAACAGGCTACTGCTAGGTAAAAATCGGATTTTACAATAATTAGCCCGTGTACGCATTCTTCACTTCGCGTACGTGACACTCACATATCACAAAAGTATCACAACAGTACCAAATCCTAAGGGGGCTTCCCCCACACAAGGTTAGGCAAGTAACTTACCTCGAACCAAGCTCAATCAATCAGTAAGAATGCCTTTTTCTCGATTTATTGACTCCTATTGGCCCAAATCTAGCCAAAAGCAATTACATACTATAAATAGAATAAGAACCCAATCTAATTGATGAAATCAAGACGTTAACAAGATAAAAAATTGCCCCAAAAAGTCAACCCAGGCTCACGTCTCGGAATCGGGTAAAACTCACAAAATACGAACACCCATTCAACCACGAGTTCACTCGTACCAAAATTACTCAAATCCGATAGCAAAATCTCAATCAAAACCCAAAAATTTGGTTGAAGAACTTTCCAATTTTGCCACCCAAATTTCTCAATCCAAATCCTTAGTTAAATGATGAAATNTTACTCAATCCAAATACCTAGTTAAATGATGAATTAACGATAGATTAAGTGGAATATAGTCTAAAAACGAGTTAAGAATCGTTACCCAATTGTTTCCTCTATAAATACCTTCAAATTATACGCCAATTTCGACTATCTCAAAGTCCCAAAGTGAAAATGAGATCAGACCCTCGAATTTCTCCCTTTCTGCCCAGTGATCTTGCACCTGCGGACCGACAGTCGCACCTGCAATGCCGCACCTGTGGACTTTCAATCGCAGGTGCAGACTTGGCTTAAAACACATGGGTCTACTTCTGTGATCAAATGGCTGCACCTGCAAGTATGCACCTGCGAACAAATGTCTGCTTCTGCGGACTTCTCACCCAGCTCCTTCTCCGCTTCTGTGATCACCCCTCCGTTGGGGCGGCTCCGCATCTGCGGTCCTTATGTCGCACCTGCGATCACTGACTACCTGGACCAGGGCCGCATTTGTGACCTTCCTCTCGTACGTGTGTGTCCGCACCTGCGGCTAACCTCACCGCAAGTGCGATGACACCAGAAGTTGGAAAACTTCAGGAATTACAACACAACTTCAAATGATCCGTTAACCACCCGAAATCAACCCGAGGCCCCCTGGACCTCAACCAAACATATCGAAAAGTCCTAAAACACCATACAAACTTAGTCGAGCCTTCAAATCACATAAGAAAAATGCTAAAAACACAAATCGCATTCCAATTCAAACATAATGAACTTGAAACTTGAAACTTCTACAACCGATGTCGAAACATATCAAAGCACGTCCGATTGACCCCAAATTTTGCACACAAGTCACATTCAACATTATGGACCTACAACTTTCGAAATCAGAATCCGACCCCGATATGAAAAGTCCACTCATTGTCAAACTTCCGAAAAATTTAACTTTCGCCATTTCAGGCCTAATTCAAATACGGACCTCCAAATCACAATCCGGACACATTCCTAAGTCCAAAAATCACCCAACGGAACCGATGAAATTCCATTCCGGAGTGGTCTCCAAAGTTTGAACTACAGTCAAATTCTTAGAACTTAAGCTTCCATTTTAGGGACTATGTGTCCTAGTTGACTCCAAAACGAAAAACAAAACCTCCCGGCAAGTCACATACTGTCACGACCCGGATTTTCCACCCTCGGGAGTCGTGATGGCGCCTACTCGTAGAAGCTAGGCAAGCCAAATTTAATTACCTTTCGTTTACAACATAGTCCCTTTTATCAATTTATGGCAACAATATCAAAATAACGAAATTTAATAGTAGCGGAAGTCTTAATTATAGAAACTGAATCAAAATGCGGAATAGTCAATATAAGTCTCTACCCAAGACTGGTGTCACAATACTCACGAACTGATAAGAAATACTAAATACAAATGTCTGAAAGAACACATAAGCTGTTTGTCTCGAATACAAAGAGGCAACAGACTAAAAAAAAAAGAATAAGGAAGACGCCGGGCCTGCGGACGCCTGCAAGGCTACCTCGGGTCTCGCTGGACTGAAGGCCTGCTCCCGTACTAATGTTGCTGTTGCTGCTGCTCGAAACCTAGACATGTGCAAATACCATAGAGTGTAGCATCAGCACAACCGACCCCATGTGCTGGTAAATGTCTAGCCTAACCCTGGCGAAGTAGTGACGAGGCTAGAGTGGACTACTACATAAACCTGTACAGTTATATATATACAGCGGAATTGAAAATACAAGACAAGTAAATAATATGGGAGGGGGAGCATGTTGTGGGGAGTTAACAATAATAATAGTTAATCTAGAATAACAATCTAAGAGCAGCTTGGAATTTACAGCGGACAAGAAACAAATACCCAAATAAACACACTTGTATCAATAATTATTGCGGCGCGCAACCCGATCCCAAATAACAACATTGTTGCGGCGTGCAATCCGATCCATAAATATCATTGTCGCGGCGTGCAACCCGACCCATATCATTTAACATTGTTGCGGCGTGCAACCCGATCCATATAATTTAACATTGTTACGGCGCGCAACCCGATCCACAAGTATCATTCAATGCACGGCATCACCCTTCGTGCATTAACACTCTTCCTCACCCAATCAACAATCACAGACGAAGGGGTAAGGGAATTAACAGTTCATAATAGAAGTCCCGGCAAGGGAACACAATTAAACAACAAATCCCGGCAAGGGAGCAACTCAGTAACTCATTCTCTTCTTTCACTTTCATCTCGAAATTTACATTGTCACTTGAGCCAATGCTCCAAAGATTTACTTATCTCATATAACTCACAATTCGTATTCCAACTCGAGCCAACGCTCCACGAAATTAAATATCACAATTTCCTTTCTCATACCCTTTACAACATATAGAAGTCATCAATTAAACATGGAAGTTATAACCAAGGCAATAATATCCGCAACATAAGGACTCACGGTCATGATAGACACCAATGTATAGAAACTCGTCACTATATCTATACATCGTACTCGATCAATTAGCAAGTAGCAAACAAGACTCAACTCCTATTCCCTCAAGCTAGGGTTAAACCAAACACTTACCTCAACTTCCACGGCCAAATCAATCCACAACAACCGCTTTCCCTCTCGAATTCGGCTCCAACTCAATCAAATCTATACAATAATGACGTCATAATATCAATATATGCTAAACAAGTCAAAACCTATGTCTAATTATAGGTTTCCAAGCTTTCTTCCCAAAAATCCTAAAATCGCCCCCGGGCCCGCTTGGTCAAAACACGAGGTTCGGACCAAAATCAAATCCCCCATTCACCCACGAGCCCAAGTATATAATTTATTCTCAAATTCGACACCAAAACGAGGTCTAAATCAAGAAAAAGTAAAAAGCCCTAGTTCTACCCATTTCCCCCAATTTCTACCCTAAGTTACATGATTTAAGCTTAGGAATTCAATAAATAATGATGGAAAATGAAGAAAACGAGTTGGGATTTACTAACCCAAGAGGTCTTGATGAAAGGAAGCTTCAATGGATGCCTAAGGACCTTGGAGAAGAAAAAACCTCGGATGTTTTTATGAAGAAGTCGCGACCACACTGTTCTGAAAATTAAATATAACTGGGCGAAAATTGCCCTTCGCGTTCGCGGAAATGGAGCCGCGTTCGCGAAGGGTTGACTCAACTGACTATCGCGTTCGCGATAGGGAAGGACACGACGCGAAGAGAAAAAGCTGGGGCGGTCCAGGATTTAGGTCTACGCGAACGCGGTGAAGGAAGTTTCAAGGCTACGCGTTTGCGAGTGATGTTATGCGAACGCGAAGAGGAAAAATTTCCCCAGGGTCAATTAACTCTATGCGAACGCGAGTGTGCTGACGCGAACGCGAAGGAGGGTGAAGCTGAAGCTTCGCGAACGCGTGGGATTTATCGCGAACGCGAAGAAGAAAATGAGTTCTGCAACAGCTGAAGCAAACCTGCACTTTTCCTAAGTCAAAAACCATTCTGAAACACCTCCGAAACACTCTCGAGCCCTCGGGGCTCCTAACCAAACATGCAGACTAACTCAACAACCTCCTACGAACTTAACGGGGTGATCAAATCGCCAAAATGACATAAAAAACAACGAATCAAACCTCAAAATCACAAGTTTTTCTTCAAACTTCATAAACTTTCAAATTTAGAGCTTATAGTTCGAAACACGTCAAACGACATCCGATTTCAACCAAACTTTACAGAAAGAGCTTAAACCATATAAAAGACTTGTACCGGGCGCCGGAACCAAAATACGGGCCCGATACCATAGTCTTTTAATCAAATTTCTTTTCCAATTTCCTTAATTATTTCCAGAAAACAATTTCACACAAAAATTCATTTCTCGGGCTTGGGACCTCGGAATCCGATTCCGAACATACGCCCAAGTCTCATATTTTCCTATGGACCCTCCGGGACCGTCAAATCACGGGTCCGGGTCCGTTTGTCCAAAATGTTGACCGAAGTCAAATTTAATCAATTTAATATCAAAATTTAGCATTTTTGTCACAGAATTCATATTTAAGCTTTCCAGCTAGGCGCCCGGACTGCGCACGTAAATCGAGGCAACCCTAAATGAGGTTTTCAAGGCCTCGGAAGCACGGAATGAATAGGAAAAAAGGTGATGACCCTTTGGGTCGTTACAATCTCCACCTCTAAAACAACCGTTCGTCCTCGAACGGACAAAAGAAAGAAATACCTGAGTCGGGAAAAAGATGAGGATATCGGCTCTGCATATCAGACTCGGACTCCCAGGTCGATGCCTCAGGAGCCTGACCTCTCCACTGGACACGAACGAAGGAAAACTCTTGGATCTCAACTGCCGAACCTGCCGGTCCAGAATAGCTACCGGCTCCTCCTCATAAGACAAATCCTTGTCCAACTGGACAGTGCTGAAATCTAACACGTGGGCTGGATCGCCGTGATACCTCCGAAGCATGGATACATGAAAAACTGGATGCACGGCTGATAAGCTAGGCGGCAATGCAAGTCTATAAGCCACCTCTCCCACTCGATCAAGAATCTCAAACGGACCAATGAATCTAGGGCTAAGCTTGCCCTTCTTCCCAAACCTTATCACGCCCTTCATAGGCGACACTCGGAGCAATACCTGCTCACCAACCATGAAAGCTACATCTCGAACCTTACGATCGGCATAGCTCTTTTGCCTAGACTACGTTGAACGAAGCCTATCCTGAATGATCTTGACCTTGTCCAAGGCCTCCTGAACCAAATCTGTACCTATCAACCGAGCCTCTCCCGGCTCGAACCATCCAATCGGAGACCGACACCGCCTACCATATAAAGCCTCATAAGGAGCCATCTGGATGCTCGACTGGTAGCTGTTGTTGCAGGCAAATTCTGCTAAAGGCATGAACTGATCCCACGAACCTCCAAAGTCAATAACACAAGCCCGGAGCATATCCTCCAAAATCTGAATAGTCCGCTCGGACTGCCCGTCCGTCTGGGGATGGAATGTTGTGCTCAACTCAACCCGTGTGCCCAACTCTCGCTGAACTGCTCTCCAGAAGCGCGAGGTAAACTGCGCACCCCGGTCCGAAATGATAGATGCCGGCACACCATGAAGGCAAACAATCTCCCGGATATAAATCTCAGCTAATCTTTCGGATGAATAGGAGACTGCCACAGGAATGAAATGTGCTGACTTGGTCAGCCTATCCACAATGACCCAAACTGCATCGAACTTCTTCCGAGTCAACGGAAGTCCGGTAACGAAGTCCATAGTGATCCTCTCCCACTTCCACTCGGGAAGCTCAATCCTCTGAAACAAAGCACCAGGCCTCTGGTGCTTGTACTTAACCTGCTGGCAGTTCAAACAACGAGCCACATGTGCTACAATATCCTTCTTCATTCTACGCCACCAATAATGCTGCCGCAAGTCTTGATACATCTTCGCGGCGCCCGGATGAATCGAGTACCGGGAACTATGGGCCTCCTCCAATATCAACTCTCGAAGTCCATCCACATTAGACACACATACTCGGCCCTGCAATCTCAAAACTCCATCATCATCTAAGGTAACTTGATGGGCACCTCCTCGCTGCACCGTGTCTCTAAGGACACACAAATGGGGATCATCAAACTGCCGATCACGAATATGCTCTAATAATGAAGAACGAGCGACCGTGCAAGCCAACACACGACTGGGCTCAGAAACATCCAGTCTCACGAACTGATTGGCTAAGGCCTGAACATCCAAAGCAAGCGGCCTCTGACTGACTGGAATATAAGCAAGACTGCCCATACTGGCTGACTTCCTACTCAAAGCATCGACCACTACATTGGCCTTCCCCGGATGATATAAAATGGTGACATCATAATGCTTCAACAATTCCAACCATCTCCTCTGCCTCAAATTCAACTCCTTTTGCTTGAACAAGTAGTGAAGACTCTTGTGATCAGTGAACACCTCACACGCCACGCCATACAAATAATGCCTCCAAATCTTTAATGCGTGAACTATGGCTGCCAACTCCAAATCATGCACTGGATAGTTCTTCTCATGAATCTTAAACTGCCTTGAAGCATAGGCAATGACCTTGCCATCCTGCATCAACACTGCACCAAGCCTAACACGGGAAGCATCACAATAGATTGTATAAGGCCCTGATCCTGTGGACAAAACCAACACCGGTGCCGTAGTCAGAGCTGTCTTGAGCTTCTGAAAGCTTGCCTCACACTCATCCGACCATCTGAACTGGGCACCCTTCTAGGTCAATCTGGTCATCGGAGCTGCAATAGATGAAAATCCCTCCACGAACCGTCTGTAGTAGTCTGCCAACCCCAAGAAACTCCGAATCTCTGTAGCTGATGCTGGTCTAGGACAGTTCTTGACTGCCTCTATCTTCTTTGGGTCCACCTGAATACCCTCAACTGATACAACGTGACCCAGAAATGCAATTGAACTCAGCCAGAACTCACACTTGGAGAACTTGGCATATAACTGACTATCCCTCAGAGTCTGAAGAACCACTCTAAGGTGCTGCTCGTGCTCCTCCTGGCTGTGGGAGTACACCAAAATATCATCAATAAAGACTATCATGAACATGTCCAAATCTGGCCTGAACACTCGGTTTATCAACTCCATAAATGCTGCTGGGGCATTGGTCAACCCAAATGACATGACCAAGAACTCATAATGCCCATACCGAGTACGGAAAGCTA
Source organism: Nicotiana attenuata (assembly GCF_001879085.1). NCBI lineage: Eukaryota > Viridiplantae > Streptophyta > Magnoliopsida > Solanales > Solanaceae > Nicotiana > Nicotiana attenuata. The sequence continues at coordinate 69,838 of NW_017671133.1, forward strand.
TCTTAGGGACATCGGATGGCCTAATCCTCAACTGATGGTAGCCAGATCGCAAGTCAATCTTGGAGAATACCCTGGCACCCTGAAGCTGGTTGAACAAATCTTCAATCCTCGGCAGTGGATACTTATTCTTAATCGTTACCTTGTTCAATTGCCGGTAATCTATGCACATCCTCATCGATCCGTCCTTCTTCTTGACAAATAACACTGGTGCGCCCCAAGGCGAAACACTGGGTCTAATGAAACCCTTCTCTAGCAAATCCTGTAACTGGTCCTTTAACTCCTTCAACTCCGGCGGGGACATACGATATGGCGGGATAGAAATAGGCTGGGTGCCCGGAGCCAAATCAATACAGAAATCAATATCCCTGTCGGGTGGCATGCCCTGCAGGTCTGAAGGGAAAACATCTAGAAACTCCCGGACAATAGGCACAGAATCTATAGGAGGAACCTCGGCACTAGAATCACGGACATAGGCCAAATAGGCCAGACACCCCTTCTCGACCATACATCGAGCCTTCACGTACGAAATGACACTGCGGGTAGAATAACCTGGAGTGCCTCTCCACTCTAAACGAGGCATACCTGGCAGTGCTAAGGTCACAATCTTGGCATGGCAGTCCAAGATTGCGTGATAGGGTGATAGCCAATCCATACACAATATGATATCAAAGTCAACCATCTCTAGGAGCAACAAGTCTGCACGGGTCTCAAAGCCCCCAATCACTACAACACATGAACGATGGACTTGGTCGACCATGATAGAGTCACCACCGGTGTAGACACATATACAAGAATACCCAAAGCATCGCTAGGCATGACCAAGCATGGTGCGAAATAAGATGAAACATATGAATACGTAGACCCTGGGTCAAATAGTACCGAAGCATCTCGATCACAAACCAGAATCGTACCTGTGATGACTGCATCTGAAGCTTCACCCTCGGGCCTAGCTGAAGAGCATAACAACGGGGATGTGCCCTACCAGCCTGAACCGTATCCCTAGGTCGATCTGCTGCTAGCTGACCTCCACCCCTGGCGGTCTGAGCTCCACCTCTATGACCTCTACCTCCACCTCTGGCACCTCTACCCCCACCTCTAGCTGGCTGCGGAGTATCTGGTGCCTGAATCATAGGACGGGTACCCTGCTACTGCGACTGAGTATCCTTCAATCTCGGGCAAGCCCTCCTGATGTGACCATACTCACCACACTCATAACATCCCTCCGAACGCTGTGGCTGAGGAAACTGTGGCTGGCCCTGGCAACCTGAATGACCTCCACGGAAACTCTAAAGTGGCGGTGCGCTGATAGGAGCTGGCGGTGCACTGAATGACTGCTGATCAGAATAGTGTGCCTGAGAACCACGGCCACCTGATGTACCGTGAGAAACCTGGAGATCTGACTGAAAGGGCCTAGGAGGATGGCCTCTACCATATGAATCCCTACCTCCAGACGAGGTAACACTGAATCTGCCGGAATGATGGGCTCTCTTGTCTCCCCCGTGACCACCTCCCTGTGATAGAACCATCTCAACTCTGCGAGCCACATTGGCCGCCTCCTGAACGCTGATCTCACTACCAGTCTCCCTAGCCATCTGGAGTCGAATCGGCTGAATCAAACCATCAATAAATCTCCTTACCCTCTCTCTCTTTCTCAGTGGGAAGTATGACAAGAGCATGGCGAGCTAGATCAATGAACCTGGTCTCATACTGAGTGACCGTCATAGAACCCTGCTAGAGGCGCTCAAACTGCCTCCGATAAGCATCCCTCTGAGTAACGGGGAGAAACTTCTCCAAAAACAACTCTTAAAACTGATCCCAAGTCAAAGACGGCGACCCTGCTGGTCTAGCTAAACAGAAATCCCTCCACCAAGTCTTGGCAGATCCATGTAGGCGAAATGCAGCAAAATCAACTCCATTGGACTAAACAATGCCCATGTTCCGAAGAACCTCGTGGCAGCTATATAAGAAATCCTGGGGGTCCTCAGAAGAAGCACCGCTGAATGTAGTAGTAAAGAGCTTGGTGAACCTATCTAGCCTCCACAAAGCATCTGCGGACATAGCCGCTCCATCGCTGGTCTGAGTAACTACCCCCGGCTGAACTGCCATAGCTCGCTGAACCATTGGAACCTGACCCTGGGGAGCTACCTGCTCCAGAGTACGTGTAGCAGGAGTCTGGGCCCCTCCTCCAGCCTGAGAGGTGGCTGGTGCTACAGGAAGCAATCCTGCTCGGGTGACACTCTCCATGAGGCCTACCAATTGGACTAGAGCGTCCTGAAGAACTGGCGTAGAAATAAACCCCTCTGGGACCTGAGTTGGGCCCACCGGAACTGCTGCGGCTGGGGCCGGAACCTCCTCCTCAAAGTCAACCTGAGGCTCCGCCGCTGGTGCTGCTGCTCGGGACTGAGCTCTGCCCCTACCTCGGCCTATAGCACGACCTCGTCCCCTGCCCCTAGCGGGAGCTGCCTGGGGCTCGGACTGCTGATCGGTAGATGAGAAAGCGCGTGTTCTCGCCATCTGCAAAAGAACAGAGTAGAAACTCAATTAGCATTGAGAAACCAAGCCGCACGACAAGAAAGAACAAATGTGAAACTTTTCCTAACTCGGTAGCCTCTGGGGGATAAATACAGACGTCTCCGTACTGATCCCTCAGACTCCACTAAGCTTGTCCGTGAGTTGTGAGACCTATGTAACCTAGTGCTCTGATACCAACTTGTCACAACCCGGATTTCCCACCCTCGGGACTCGTGATGGTGCCTACTCGTAGAAGCTAAGCAAGCCAAATTTAATTACCTTTCATTTACAACATAGTCCCTTTTATTAATTTATGGCAACAATATCAAAATAACAAAATTTAATAGTAGCGGAAGTCTTAATTATAAAACTGAATCAAAATGCGAAATAGTCAATATAAGCCTCTACCCAAGACTGGTGTCACAATACTCACGAACTCCTAAGAAATACTAAATACAAATGTCTGAAAGAACACATAACCTGTTTGTCTCGAATACAAAGAGGCAACAGACTAAAAAAAGAGAATAAGGGAGACGCCGGGCATGCGGACGCCTGCAAGGCTACCTCGGGTCTCGCTGGACTGAAGGCCTGCTCCCGTACTAATGCTGCTGCTGCTGCTGCTCCAAACCTGGACCTGTGCAAATAGCACAGCGTGTAGCATCAGCACAACCGACCCCATGTGCTGGTAAGTGTCTAGCCTAACCCTGGCAAAGTAGTGACGAGGCTAGACTGGACTACCACATAAACCTGTACAATTATATATATACAGCGGAATCGAAAATACAAGACAAGTAAACAATATTGGAGGGGGAGCATGATGTGGGGAGTTAACAATAATAATAATAAATCTAGAATAACAATCTAAGGGCAGCTTGGAATTTACAGCGGACAAGAAACAAATACCCAAATAAACACACTTGTATCAATAATTGTTGCGGCGCGCAACCCGATCCCAATATATAACAACACCGTTGCGGTGTGCAACCCGATCCATAACATTTAACATTGTTGCGGCGTGCAACCCGATCCATATCATTTAACATTGTTGCGGCGCGCAGCCCGATCCACAAATATCATTCAATGCACGGCATCACCCTTCGTGCTTTAACACTCTTTCTCACCCAATCAACAATCACAGACAAAGGGGTAAGGGAATTAACAGTTCATAATAGAAATCCCGGCAAGGGAACACAATTAAACAACAAATCCCGGCATGGGAGCAACTCAGTAACTCATTCTCTTCTTTCACTTTCATCTCGAAATTTACATTATCACTTGAGCCAATGCTCCAAAGATTCACTTATCTCATATAACTCAGAATTTGTATTCCAACTCGAGCCAACGCTCCACGAAATTAAATATCACAATTTCCTTTCTCATACCTTTTACAACATATAGAAGTCATCAATCAAACATGGAAGTTATAACCAAGGAAAAAATATCTGCAACATAAGGACTCACGGTCATGCTAGACACCAATGTATAGAAACTTATCACCATACCTATACATCGTACTCGATCAACTAGCAAGTAGCAAACAAGACTCAACTCCTATTCCCTCAAGCTAGGGTTAAACCAAACACTTACCTCAACTTCCACGGCCAAATCAAACCACAACAACCGCTTTCCCTATCGAATTCGGCTCCAACTCAATCAAATCTATACAATAATGACTTCATAATATCAATATATGCTAAACAAGTCAAACCGAATGTCTAATTATAGGTTTCCAAGCTTTCTTCTCAAAAATCCCAAAATCACCCTCGGGCCCACTTGGTCAAAACACTAGGTTCGGACCAAAATCAAATCCCCCATTCACCCACGAGCCCGAATATATAATTTATTCTCAAATTCGACCCCAAAACGAGGTCTAAATCAAGAAAAAGTAAAAAGCCCTAGTTCTACCCATTTCCCCCAATTTCTACCCTAAGTTACATGATTTAAGCTTAGGAATTCAATAAATAATGATGGAAAATGAAGAAAACGAGTTGGGATTTACTAACCCAAGAGGTCTTGATGAAAGGAAGCTTCAATGGATGCCTAAGGACCTTGGAGAAGAAGAAACTCGGATGTTTTTATGAAGAAGTCGCGACCACACTGTTCTGAAAATTAAATATAACTGGGCAAAAATTGCCCTTCGCGTTCGCGCAAATGGAGCAGCGTTCACGAAGGGTTGACTCAACTGACTATCGCGTTCGCGATAGGGAAGGATGCGAACGCAAAGAGAAAAGGCTGGGGGGGGGGGTCCAGGATTTAGGTCTACGCGAACGCGTGGACACGTACGCAAACGCGGTGAAGGAAGTTTCAAGGCTACGCGTTCGCGAGTGATGGTATGCGAACGCGAAGAGGAAAAATTTCACCAGGGTCAATTAACTCTATGCGAACGCAAGTGTGCTGACGCGAATGCGAAGGAGGATGAAGCTGAAGCTTCGCGAACGCGTGGGATTTATCGCGAACGCGAAGAAGAAAATGAGTTCTGCAATAGCTGAAGCAAACCTGCACTTTTCCTAAGTCAAAACCATCCCGAAACACCTCCGAAACACTCCCGAGCCCTCGGGGCTCCTATCCAAACATGCACACTAACTCAACAACCTCCTATAAACTTAACCGTGCGATCAACTCGCCAAAATGACATCAAAAACAATGAATCAAACCTCAAAATCACAAGTTTTTCTTCAAACTTCATAAACTTTCAAATTAGAGCTTATAGTCCGAAACACGTCAAACGACGTCCGATTTCAACCAAGCTTTACAGAAAGCGCTTAAACCATATATAAGACTTGTATCGGGCGCCGGAACCAAAATACGGGCCCGATACCATAGTCTTTTAATCAAATTTCTTTTCCAATTTCCTTAATTATTTCCAGAAAATAATTTCACAAAAAAATTCATTTCTCGAGCTTGGGACCTCGGAATCCGATTCCGGACATAGGCCCAAGTCCCATATTTTCCTACGGACCCTCCGGGACCGTCAAATTACGGGTCCGGGTCCGTTTGCCCAAAATGTTGACCGAAGTCAAATTTAATCAATTTAATATCAAAATTTAGCATTTTTGTCAAAGAATTCATATTTATGCTTTCCGGCTACGCGCCCGGACTGCGCACGCAAATCGAGGCAACCCTAAATGAGGTTTTCAAGGCCTCGGAAGCACGGAATGAATAGGAAAATAGGTGATGACCCTTTGGGTCGTCACACCTAAGCATAAAATGATACGGGGAAAGCAGTAAATAGGGGATCGGGCTAATACTCTCAAAATGAACGGCCGAGTCGTTACATCCTCCCCCTCTTAAAACCATCGTTCGTCCTCAAACGAGCATAGACACATACCTGAAGTGGTGAACATATGAGGAGAACAGCTGCGCATATCATGAACGGTCTCCCAAGTCACCTCCTTGACCAGTTAACCCCTCCACTGAAACTTCACTGAAGCAATGTTCTTTGACCTCAACTTTCGAACCTACCTGTCCAAAATAGCTGCTAGCTCCTTAACATAAGACAAATCCTTGTCCAACTGGACTAAGCTGAAATCCAGCACATGAGACGGATCATCGTGATACTTTCAGAGCATAGAAACATGGAATACTGGATGAACTCCTGCTAGACTGGGAGGCAAGGCAAGCTCAATAGCAACCTCCCCAACTCGCCGCAATACCTCGAATGGGCCAATAAACCTTGGGCTCAGCTTTCCCTTCTTCCCGAACCTCATAACACCCTTCATGGGCGAAACCCGGAGAAGGACCCACTTCCCAACCATTAATGCAACATCGCGAACCTTCCGATCCGCATAACTCTTCTGTCTAGACTACGCTGTGCGAAGTCGATCCTGAATCACCTTAACCTTTTTCCAAAGCATCCTAAACCAAGTTTGTACCTAGTATCCTAGCCTCATCCGGCTCGAACCAACCCACTAGAGACCAACACCGCCTACCATACAAAGCCTCATACGGTGCCATCTAAATGCTTGACTGATAACTGTTGTTGTAGGCAATCTCCGCAAGTGGCAAGAATTGATCCCAAGAACCCCAAACTCCTTCACACATGCACGGAGCATATCCTCCAATATCTGAATAGTGCGCTCAGACTGTCCTTCCGTCTAAGGGTGAAATGTTGTGCTCAACTCAACCCAAGTACCTAACTCATGTTGTATGGCTCTCCAGAACCGCGATGTAAACTTTGTACCCCGCAGAGATGATAGATACCGGCACGCCATGAAGCCTGATAATCTCGCGGATATAAATTCGAGCATGCTGCTCGAAAAAATAAGTAGTCATCACAGGAATGAAATGAGCTAACTTGGTCAGCCTATCCACAATCACCCAAACTGCATCAAACTTCCGCTGAGTCTGTGGAAGCCCAACAACGAAATCCATAGTGACCTGCTACCATTTCCACTCCAGAATCTCTAGCTTCTGAAGCAATCTACCAGGTCGCTGATGCTGATACTTCACCTGCTGGCAATTTAGACACCGAGCTACATATTCCACTATGTCCTTCTTCATTCTGCTCCACCAATAATGCTGCCTCAAGTCTTGATACATCTTTGCGCCACCCCGATGAATGGATTACCGCAAACTATGAGCCTCTTGGAGAATCAACTCACGCAAACCATCTACATTGGGCACACATAGCCTGCCCCTGCATCCTCAATGCACCATCATCTCCAATAGTGACCTCCTTAGCATCACCGTGCTGAACCGTGTGCCTATGGACGAGTAGATGGGGGTCATCATACTGACGCTCTCTGATACGATCATAAAGAGAAGACTGAGAGACCACACAAGGCAAACTCGACTTGGCTAAGAAATATCCAATCTAATAAACTGGGTGGCCAAGGCCGGAACATCCAATGTTGATGGCCTCTCTGCTACTAGTAGATATGCTAAGCTCTCAAACTCTCCGCCCTGCGTCTCCAGGCTTCGGCCACAATATTGGCCTTCCTAGGATGGCATAGAAAAGTGATATCATAATCTTTAGGCAGCTCTAACCACCTCCGCTGACGCAAGTTAAGATCCTTCTACTTGAACAGATGTTGCAGGCTCTGGTGATCAATGTAGACCTCATATGGGACACCGTACAAATAGTGTTGCCAAATCTTCAAGGAATGAACAATAGCTGCTAACTCAAGGTCGTGGATAGGATAGTTCTTTTCCTGAACCTTCATGTGTCTGGACGTGTAGGAAATCACCCTACCGTCCTACATCAACACCGTGCTGAGATCAATCCGTAGCGCATCATAATATACAGTATCAGACCCTGAACCTGTAGGCAATACCAAGATTGGGGATGTAGTCAAAGCTGTCTTGAGCTTTTGAAAGCATTCATCACATACCTCTGTCCACCTGAACGAAGCACCCTTCTGGGTCATCCGGTCATAGGTGCTGCAATAGATGAGAAACCCTCTACAAATCGAGAGAAATACCCCGCCACACCAAGGAAACTCCGTATCTCCATAGTTGAGGACGGTCTAGGCCAACTCTACACTACTTCAACCTTCTTGAGATCCACCTTGATCCCCTCACTATACATTACGTTACCAGAAAATGCCACTGAATCTAGCCAGAACTCACACTTTTAGAATTTTGCATATAACTTCTTTTCTCTCATGGTCTGAAGCACAGTCCTCAGGTGCTGCTCATGATCCTCTTGACTCCGGGAGTACACTAGGATGTCTTCAATAAACACAATGACAAATGAGTATAGATAGGGCCCGAATACACTATGCGTCAGATGCATGAATGTTGTTGGGGCATTGGTCAGCCCAAATGACATCACAAGGAACTCGTAGTGACCATATCGAGTCCTGAAAGCAGTCTTCGGAATATCTGGCTCCCAAATCTTCAACTGATGATAGCCTGAACGTAAGTCAATCTTAAAAAACACTCTAGCACCCTGTAACTGATCAAATAGCTCATCACTACGAGGCAATGGATACCTGTTCTTCACTCTAACTTTATTCAACTGGCGATAATCAATGCGCATACGCATAGAACCATCCTTCTTCTTCACAAACAAGACTAGGGAACCCCAAAGTGACACATTGGGCCAAATGAAGCCCTTATCAAGCAATTCCTGTAACCGTTCCTTCAACTCCATCAACTCAAGAGGATCCATACGATATGAAAGAATAGAGATGGGTTGAGTGCCCGAAAACAAATCGATACCAAAGTCGATATCTCTGTTAGGCGGCATGCTCTAAAGATCAACTGGAAATACATCGGGATAATGTCTTACTACTGGAATGGACTCAACAGTAGGGGTATCAATACTGACATCTCTCACATAAGACAAATACGCGTCACACCCCTTCTCAACCATTCGTTGAGCATTAAGAAATGAAATAACTCTACTGGGAGTATAATCTGAGGTACCTCTCCACTCTAACCGCAGTAATCCTAGCATAGCCGATGTCGCGGTCTTGGTGTGACAATCAAGAATAACATAATGGGGTGACAACCAGTCCATGCCCAAAATAATATCAAAATCTACCATATTGAGCAATAATAAATCGGCTCTGGTCACAAAATCACTAAGAACAACCAAACACGACCAATACACACGGTCCACAACAATATAACCTCCCACAAGTGTAGACACATAAACAAGAGAACTCAAAGAATCACGGGATACGGCCAAATACGAGCAAAATAAGATGACACATAGGAATAAGTGGAGCCTGGATTAAATAAAACCGATACATCTCTATGACAGACTGGAACAATACCTGTAATGACAGAGTCGGATGCAACTGCCTATGTACGAGCAGAAAGGGCATAATATCTGGCCTGGCCTCCCCCTCTAGGGCAACCTCTACCTTCCCGACCTCCACCTCAAGCTGGATGAGCAGGTGGAGTGGTAGCTGGTGCTGTAATCATAGCCTGGGGACCCGATGGAGCACACGATGCTTGAGAAGTATGTGAAGGTGCACCCCTCCTATGTCTGGGGCAATCCCTCACCATATGGCGAGTATCGCCACACTCAAAACAAGCTCTCGGAGGGCATGGTTGTTGTGGCTAGCTCGGGCCAGGTCTGCTGGACTAACCACTGAAAGCAACCCGTGCAGGAGGTGCACTAGACTCTGGCGGTGTATAATAAGGCTCCTAGGGCATAGGAGTGGCTAAAAAACCACTGTTGGAAGTGCTGAATAAACAAGGCGACTCGCATAGCCCCTCCATGATGAACTGCAGTTGGGGCACGGGTACCACTATAAGTGCTAGACTCTCCAGACCTCTTGGCCTCCCTCTCCCTTCTCTCCCAAGAAATCATACCCTCTAATCTCTTTCAAATCCCCACAACTTGATGGTATGCAATATCCATCTCCAACTCCTGGACCATACTAAGCCTGATACTGGAATTGAGCCCCTCGATAAACCGATAGACCCTCTCTCGAACTGTAGCAACCAAGGCTGGTGCATGCCTACCCAAATCACTGAAGCAAACCGCATAATTTGACACAGTCATAGAACCCTGGCACAACTGCTCAAATTTTGTGCACCATGCATCTCTAAGACTTTGGGGAACATACTCCCTCAAGAACATATCCGAGAACTGAGTCCAAGTGAGTGAAGTTGCCTCAGTTGGACTACCCAACTCATATGAGCACCACCACTGATAGGCCGCCCCTCTAAGCTAGAACGTAATGAAAGAAACCTTACTAGACACAGCTACACCCATGGTACGAAGGATACAGTAGCACTCCTTAAGAAAACCCTGGGCATCCTCTGACGATAGGCCATTAAAAGTAGGAGGGTGGTGCTTCTTGTACCTCTCGAGCCCGGGCTGCTCCTCCTCAGAAACTGTCGCCCTACGCTCGGGACAAACTGTGGCTACCGGTTGCACTGGTATGACCTCTAGAACCTGGTCGACCTGAACCCACTGCTTTGGGGTACGGGCGGTGGGAGTCTGTGCTCCTCCCTCGCCCTGAGATGTGGCAGGAGAAAGTGGAATCAACCCTGCCTGAGCTAGAGTACTGAACATGCTCAGGAACTGTGCAAGGGTCTCCTGAAGAGCTGGTGCAGTAACAGGCATCACAGGTGCATGCGCTCGAACTGGACCTATTGGTGGCTCCTCTGTAGCAGCTCGTGCGGGTGCTCTAGCTGCACCACGTGAAAATCCTCGGCCTCTACCCCATCCCTGGCCTCTCGTGGCTCCAACAGGGGGGGCGAGTGCCTGGTCATTTGATCTGGCTGTATGTGTCCTCACCATCTGTGAGAGAATAGAAGACAGAAGTTTAGAATTCCGAAGTTAACAATTTCGCACGACAAGGAATCAAAAGAAGTATAATTTTCCTAACAGTTCCATAGCCTCCCGAAGATAAGTACAGATGTCTCCGTACCGATCCGCAAGTCTCTATTAAACCTGCTTGTGACTCATAACACCTATGAACCTAAAGCTCTGATACCAACTTGTCACGACCCAAATCTCCCTCCGTAAGATGTCGTGACTGCACCTAGTCTCTACGACTAGGTAAGCCTAAAAATTTGTGGAATAACTAAAACAATAACAGAATTTAACAACTAAACTTCAACAGATAGTTATAGAACTGAAAAATGTCGCACGGCATGTACAAGTAACCAACAACTCGAGTATAATAATATTCCCAAAACCCGGTAATCACAAGTCACAAGCTCTAAGAATCTATTCTAACTGTCTCTACACATCAGTAACTAGGTAAAACAAAGGAGGAACAACAAAAAGGATAGAGGGGGACTCCAGGTCTGCGGATGCTGGCAACTATACCTTGAAGTCTCCGGAGCAGCAGCAAGTACACAACTAATAGCGGGACTGGTAGGAGGCACCTAGATCTGCACACAAAACATGTGCAGAAGAGTAGCATGAGTACACCACAACGATACCCAATAAGTGCAAAGCCTAACCTCGGTAGAGTAGTGACGAGGTCAGGTCAGGGGCCCTACTCGTATATATTAAATAGGAGAGGAGATATAGCAATATAATGAAAGACTGAGAATTTAACAACGAGGAATACAGGAAGATAACAGCATAAAACACAGGGATAATCAACAGGGGGTGCTCTCGAGATACCGTCTAGTAGTCCCAAAAGTACATGCTCAATAGGGGATCTCCCGAGGTACCGCCTCGTAGTCCCAAAAGTAAATATGTAGTGGGGGATCTCCTGAGATACTGTCTCGAAGTCCAAAAAGTAAATATGCAGCGGGGATCTCCCAAGGTACCGCCTCATAGTCCCAAAAGTAAATATGCGACATGGGATCTCCCGAGGTACCGCCATGTAGTCCCAAAAGTAAACACACAGCTCGAAATCGATGGAAATAACAATTACAGCACGAAATCCTACAGTTTATGACTAAGAACAAGTCAAGGAAAAAACATATAATCAACTAAGCATGTTGTACAGATTCTAGACAAGTAATTAGGACAAGTAGACATGCGATAATAGGCTAAACTTCATAACTACACATGCTGGTATAACTCAATTAAGATGTAATAGGTTACTGCTCAGTAAAAGCTGGATTTTACAATAATTAGCCAGTGTACGCACTCGTCACCTTGCGTACACGGCACTTACATATCACAAAAGTATCACAACAGTACCAAATCCTAAGGGGGCTTCCCCTACACAAGGTTTGGCAAGCCACTTACCTCGAAGCAAGCTCAATAAATCAGTAAGAATGCCCTTTGCTCGATTTTCCGGCTCCAAATAGCCCAAATCTAGCCAAAAGACATACTATAAATACAACTGTAAGAAACCAATCTAATTAATGAAATCAATACTTTTACAAGACATTAGAAAATCGCCCTAAAAAGTCGACCCGGGCCCGCATCTCGGAATCGGATAAAAGTCACAAAATACGAACACCCATTCAACCACGAGTTCACTCGTACTAAAATTACTCAAATCCGATACCAAAATCTCAATCAAAACCAAAAATTTGGTTGAAGAAATTTCTAACTCCCCCCTCCCCAAATTTCTCAACCCAATTCCTTTAATAAATGATTAAATTAACGATAGATTAGTGGAATATAGTCAAACTGAGTAAAAAATCGTTACCCAATAGTTTCCTATGAAAATCCTTCAAATATCGCCTAATTCCGAGCTCTCAAACTCCCAAAGTGAAAACGAGATCAAACCCTCGTAATTTCCCCTTTTCTGCCCAGTATTCTCGCACCTGCAGACCCACAGTCGCACCTGCGAAATTTCCATCGCAGGTGCACATTTGACTTAAAACACCTGGGTTTGCTTCTACGATCAAATGGCCACACCTGCGAGTGCGCGCCTGCGAACAAATGTCTGCTTTTGCGGACTTCTCACCCAGCTCCTTCTCCGCTTCTGTGATCACCACTTCGCAGAGGCGGCTCCGCTTCTGCGATCACCACTTCGTAGAGGCGGCTCCGCTTCTACGGTCCTTATGTCGCACCTGTGACCACTGACTACATGGACCAAGGCCGCATCTGTGACCTTACTCTCGCACGTGCGTGTCAGCACCTGCAGCTAACCTCACCGTAGGTGCGATGACACCAGAAGTTGGAAAACTTAAGCAATTACAACACAATTCCAAATGATCCGTTAACCACAACCTGAGTCCCCTGGGACCTCAACCAAACATATCGAAAAGTCTTAAAATACCATACGAACTTAGTCAAGCCTCCAAATCACATCAAATAACGCTAATAATACGAATCGCACTCCAATTCAAACTTAATGAACTTGAAACTTCAAGCTTCTACAACCGATGTCGTAACCTATCAAAACACGTCCGATTGACCCCAAATTTTGCACACAAGTCACATTCGACATCATGGACCTACTACAACTTCCGCAATCAGAATCCGACCCCGATATAAAAAATTTCATTCCCAGTCAAACTTCCCAAAAATTCAACTTTCGCCGTTTCAAGCCTAATTCAGCTACGGACCTCCAAATCACAATTCGAACATTCTTCTAATTCTAAAATCACCCAACGGAGCTAACAGGACCAGCGAAACTCCATTCCGTGGTCGTCTCCACACAGTTCCAACTACAATCATATTCTTTGAACTTAAGCTTCCATTTTAGGGAATAAGTGTCCCAATTATTTCCAAAATCAAAAACCAAACCTCCCAGCAAATCACATAAGCATAAAATGATACGGGAAAAGTAGTAAATAGGGGATCAGGGCTAATACTCTGGAAACAACCGTCTGGGCCGTTACAATTTGACATCCATCACTGTGTTGAACAGATTATCAAAATAATTCTTCTCAATATGCATGACATCAAGATTGTATCAGAGAAGATTATCCTTCCAATAAGATAACTCCCAAAATATACTCTATTTTGTCCAATTATGAGTAACACCATATCCGGGGAATCTAGAAGGTGGAGCCTCAGTAACTTTACTGATGTTCAGGACCCTCTCCCAAATTTCCTTACCCGAAAGTATCGGAGGTGACAAGTTAGATTCTATTGAATGCATTTTGCATCCTTCTAAACTCATGATTATCAAGCATGAACTGACGGTGACAATCAAACCATGATTGCTTTCAGTCATGTTTCAAAGTGAACGCTTTACCATTTTCCGTGCAGTAAGGAAAAACTAGCTTCCCAGTAGTCATCTACCTAGACAACATTCTATACGCAGGAAAATTGTTAATAGTCCACATTAAATTAGCATGCAAGTTGAAAATCTGCTTGATTAATATGTCATATGTTTCAACATCATTATACCACAACTGTTTTAGCTCAACAATCAAAGGTTGCAAATATACATCAATCAAACTTTTCGGATTACGTGGACCGGGGATAATACAATTTAAAAATATATATGGACTAGTCATACACAACTCATGTGGTAGATTGTAAGGTGTAAGAAAGACAAGCCAACATGAATATGGTGTCGCAGTTATAGAAAAGGCGTGAAGCCATCCGTACACAAACCTAACCGAATGTTCCTTGGTTCACTAGCATAATCTGGATATGTCCTATCAAAGTGCTTCCAAGCTTCTCCATCTGAAGGATGACACATAACACCAGGTGGTCTTCTATTTTCAAAGTGCCATCTCATATGAGGAGCAGAACTCACCGATGTATATAACCTCTTTAACCTAGGTAAAAGAGAAAAATAATGCATCGCCTTCACAACAACCATATTCCCGCTGGAAATCCTCTTGAAACGAGGCTTTTCGCAGAATTTATAACTTTCTAAATTTGCATCATCTTTATAATATAACATGCAGCCATCTTCACAACAATCAATTCTCATCGGCGAAAGTCCTAACTTAGAAACAAATCTATTTTCCTTATAGAAATCACCAGGTAAGTTGATATTTAGGTCAACTAGTTCACTCATAAGGTCAATGAAAGAGTCCATGGCCGCTTCAGAAATATTCCAATCAGATTTAATACTTAGTAATCTAACCGCAACAGACAGCTCACAATGCGAACTTCCTTCACGTAGTGGACGACTAGCTTCCTCTAACTGTTCATAAAAATGTTTTGCATCATTATTAGGAGTTTGTTCAACATTTTCATTGGGCTCAACCCCGGAGTGCATCCTAAATGCCTCCGCAACAATATCATGAATTCTAGAATCTTGATTTATATTCTCCACTGACCTACTACTTTCACTAAAAACCATGTTATGAAATATTCCACGGCTATCATTGATCTCATCATGATTAGTTTACACAAAGTAATTCTTAATAAACCCGTTCCTATAAAGATGAAGCTTAACTTCCTCCGATTTTTTTAAACTTCACGCAATCGCACTTGACATAAGGGCTCCTAATTACTCCTTCAATTTGGTATGATGAAAGTGACGTTGCATGTCTAATAAAGTCATCAACCCCTTAGACAAAATCCTCCCTCAATCCCCGCCGATTAGGATAATTCCTATTGTACATCCAAGTACGATGTTCCATCTATACAAATGAAACAAAAATAAATTGAGATATTTCCATAAGTATTAGAACTACTTAATTTATTCTACAATTATAAATTAACTAAATTATTTTCAGTTAATTAAAATAATTAATTTTTCTAATTACACCAAAAATAAATTATAGTAAATATAATTAATTATTATTTATTCAATTTAAACATAAACTATAAGTTCAATTCATACCCAAACAGTTCAACACTTATCTCTAAAAGTTCAATTCATATCCAAAAAGTTCAACCATTACCCCTAAAAGTTCAATTTCGTATCCAAAATATTCAACCCATACCCTAAACAATTCAATTAATAGCCTAAATAATTCAATTAACCTCACAAAACATAAGCTCTCCAAAAAGTTCAACACTTACCCCTAAAAATTCAATTCATACACTAAAAGTTCAATTCACAAGAACAAATCCTAAAAACTCAATTTAATTCAAAGTTAAACATTTGATTCCTAAATAAATTACTCAAGTCAATACAAACTTAAACATTCAATTTACACCCTATATAATCAATTCAATTCAACTCAATTTTAACATGACTAAAACCCTAGATTTCAATAAAATTCAAAGTTAAAACAATCAATTTAAACAATAATTAACTAATTTATAACTAATTAAAAAATATATAAGTTCAAAACGAAACCTGGAATTTTTAGGAGGTGGAGAAGGAGGGGCAGTGGAGGCAACAGCAACAACAGCGGTGGCGGTGGCGGCGGGGGCAGTGGCGATGTTGGGTGGCACAGAGGAGTGGAGAATAGGATTTGTGTGAGGAAATAGAGAAGGAGTGGGTGAAGGGTGTTGTGTATGTGAGGGAGAAAAGAGTGGGGAGTTAGAAAATTTTGAGAAGAGAATAAGAGAAATAAGAGAGAAACCCCGTATTTCAGATCGGTAAAGTCGGTCAGTACACTTAAGTTAGCGTTGACTGTGTTTGACCATAGTTATCTGTTGGTTCCCCAAGTACACACAATTATACGTGGCCGTCAAGTAATAAAGTGAATCGAAAGTCGGATGTCAGACCTACAGAGACTTAGATTAACCATTAACTAAGCAAACTAAAATTAATTTATTGTCCAAGATGATTTAAAGTTTAACTTTTCTACTATACTACTATTGAGAAATTTAAACACGTAACCAAGGGAGTTATAGATTCCAGGGTTGTGGTGGGTTTATCAATCCTATTTAGTTCGTAATTACACATGTTAATCCGATTTATCTATGATTGCTAGTTGATCGGATCGCAAGTCCCACAATACTATCCGTCAATCCATAATACATAAACCCTATATTCATATGGTCTAGAATCAATCATGAACGAATATAATACGGTATTCAACTAAACAAGACTGTTAGGTATATTCCTATCCTAACCGCGAAATCTTTTTCCGAGCCACGGGTTCAGAAACAAGCTCACTCCAATTTTACTCTAATCTAAACAAGGCTTTCCCAAGCATAGCATATATAGCAAATAAAACTTAACTGCTGGCAAAACAATTAAGCAATTATGCCCAAAATTAGAGAAACAACCAAAGATGATAATTCGAATTAACGGTAATATAATTAATAAACTTCAATATTCATGACAACCACAACCCTAGAACGTGAAGTTTAGCTCCATATAGACATGGTAGCAAAATAATAAATCATCAAGAAAAATTAAAGATTACTAAGTTTGATGGAAGAAAGATGGAATTTGATGAATTCCGACCTCCACGACGGCTCTGTGCTCTCTCTTGGTCTAAAGTTCTGTAAAAATTGTGTTTAAGGACTATTTATAGGTGTAGAATAAAAGCCTAGACGAAATAACCAAGTCCAAAATTAAAAAAGAGACAACCTAAGTTCAAAAGTAGACCCGTGCGTCACACCACATAACGCAAGGAAGCATCTCGCGTTAGGCAGTGCGCCGCGAGGATTGTCGCGAGAAAACAATCACGCGTCGCTTGGCTGCTTCAAACGCATATGCTGTAACGTGACTTTGTCCCAGGTAATCTCTTTAAGTTTACTTTTGTAATTCTCCCATTTCTATGTCTCCCAAAATTATGTCACAATAATATTATGTCATAATGAGTCCAATCTTTAGTGCTTATATTGTATTCCCTTAGGAGAACTTCTCATGAGCCAAACATAATGAGCTCCTCTGTCGACCACACCATCTTGGTTAAAATAATCTATTTGCTCTGCATTTCATCTCCAAAGCATCTACACATAAAATAAACTCAATTAAAGACGAATATAGTACAATTTAGCATTAAAGTACCAAAATGTAAGGTAAGTAATGCACTAAAAATATATAATTATATCCAAACATCATTATCTTTAGAAAAAACCTAAATTAATTTTTTTGTGTTATTATTTCTTAAATATCATACACTTTAAAAAATAATTATAAACTATAAGCATATATTTTATTCACATATATATATATATATATATATATATATATATATACATATATATATATATATATATATACTAATAAATAATTAACTATAAGCATAACCTTTATAAATAATTATATTAACTAATTACTTTTGATATATTATAAGCATATATTTTTTTCACATATATATAATTAATCAATCATAATAAATAAAAAATAAAGGTATGTATATGCGACGTTTATTTTATTCGAATTCTACGTTTTGTTTTATATATTCATTTGTTTTATAACTAATTACAAATCACATAGGTTAATAAATATTGGTCAAGACGTTTTACCTTTTGTATTCATCTATCTAAGTTAATTTTCTAGGTTATAATTAAGTATATGAGTCATTTCACACACACACACATATATACATTGAATTGTAATTGATGATCAATCACATACATTACTACGTACGAAAACTTGATCAATTGATGAATTGGTAAACCAATATTATTCTATTTTAAATATGTTTAGCCAATTGTTATATTAACTCGTTTATTTAATGCTAATAGCTTCTTTCGTTTATATAATTTGTGATATATATATATATATATATATGTATATATATATGGCACAAATGCCATTATCACCGACCAGGGAATCAAGAAACTCAAAAGGTCAATTATAGCTCGAATCGCAACGCGACTCGGAGACTGGACCTGGAAAATACAGCACGCCTAAAGGCACGGCACAAGCTCCACTATCATCGCCCGAAGATTTGATGAGACATAAAGGCCGATCGTAGCCCGAGTCGCAGCACGACTCGGAGACTGGGCCGCTAAAATAGCTAAAAAGCAATATGCCTAAGGACGTGGCTCGGATGATACCGTCATCAGCCAACTAAATCCTCAGGCCACGCGGCCGCAAGATCACTTCAGCCCAGAAGCACAAAGGGCCATCACCATCCGACCATGCTGGCAGGAAAACCTAAGGGTTAACTGGAGCTCGAGTCACAATGTGACTCGGGGACTGGACCCAAAACAGTCGAAACAGCAGATGCCCAAGGGCACATGATAAATACGACTAGCACCCGTAAGCACGGGCACAAAAAATGCAAAGACAGGAAGGCTCGAGTCGAAGCCAACTCGGAAACTAAGCCTAAATAGCCAGGCCGAGCATGGAGGCCCAGCACCTGCTTACATCAAGAATCACACTTAGGGGTCCCCGGGACCGTCCGACCAGTTCTGAACTGAGAAGGACCTCGCCAAACACCAAGACCAGCCTGCCTTATCAAAAACAACAGCAGGGAAAAGGTACAAAAGAAATAAAACTTTGAAACTTCTCCTTATATATCATGTGCGCAAGAAAAAACGTATTCTCCATCTACAGGCATGCCCTACATACATTCGGAGCCAAGCTACAAAACAGCGAAATCTACACTCTGCGCTTAAGAGCTACGGCTTGCCAAAATCGCCCTCCGCGACATCGACGAGAAGCGACCGAGCATTGCGTTCATCCGCCCGTGCTCGAGCCAACTCCTCTGAGAGAATGAAGCCCCTTGCACCGATTTCTTCGAAAACCTCCCTCCGGGATTTGCAACGGACATATTCCTCGATCCTCCGCTTCGGGTCTAGGGTTTGCTTCAGCTCGGCGTGGGCGTCAATTATCTCGGCTCTGACCTTCGAGTAGTCCGATTCAAGTTTACCAATCATATCCGCTTGAACTTTGGCATTGTTTCGAGTCAAGCGGAGTTGAACCTCGAGGGCAGGGACCTTGGCTAAAGCATTCATCTCCTCCCAAGCTCGTGCCTGCAGCTCCCCGCAAGCAATTCTGACGCGGTTGACGTCGCCCTTGAGGTACTCCATGGCCTCTGTCCTTTTCTGCAGCTAACACGGCAAGAAGAGGTTAGCCATAAAAATTAAAAAGAAGCAAACACACGCGCTACAGGAAGTTACCTGCTCCACCGAATAGCTCTCAAAGTTTGAGCTCCGGTACGCCTCATATCGCCAATACTGCAGCTCACCTTCCTTCTCCTTGCAAAGAAGCCTAAGGGATTCTCTCTCATCNCAAAGCTTGAGAAATTTGGCCTAGTTGCACTTCTAGGTTCCGGATAGATGTGTTGTGGGAAGCCAATTGAGCATCGGAGTCTTGGTTCTTTTTCATCATTTGTTCAAACATCATTTCTATTCTTCCCATATCACTACCCGAAGAACTAGACCCTTGAGATTGAAAGGGGGGTGGATTGTTTGGTTGTTGGAACATGGGGGGGCCTTTGAAAACCTTGCCCCCGGTTGCCTTGATTTCCATTGTTATTCCACCCGCCTTGACTATTGTTGTTGTTCCAATTATTATTTTTCCCGTTCCAATTGCCTTGATTGTTACCTTGGTTACCCCAATTGTTGTTGTTCCAATTGCCGCCACCTTGTTGTTGGTTGTTGTTATTCCAATTATCGCCACCTTGTTGATTTCCCCAATTTCCTTGGGGGCGCCACTGTTGATTCCCTTGATTTCCTCTATTCCCTTGGTAGTTATTGACATATTGACATTCCTCGCTTTGATCATCATAGCACTCATTCGAATAACCACCACCATCATTGTTGTTGTCAAATTGCTCACAATTACCTTGAGGTTGTTGTTGCCCTCTTTGCCTCCTTTTTAACATAGAAACACCTTCCATTGCATTGCCTTGGCGCGGGTTTTGGACTTGTTGCAATTGTGCCTTCGCCAATTGATTCATAGTATTTGTAAGCTCGGCAATAGCTTGGCCATGATCGTTCAATTCCTTGTGCAAATGGATGACCGTGGGGTCACCTTGGGGCACATTCGCTCGGCTTTGCCATGCCGAAGAGGTGTCGGCCATTTCATCAAGTACTTCACATGCCTCTTGGTAAGAAAGTTTCATAAAGTTCCCTCCAGCCAATTGGATCACAATGCACTGATTTGTGGTGTTGATGCCCCGATAAAAAGTTTGTTGTATCATCGCCTCGGTCATGTCGTTATTAGGGCACTCCTTCACCATTGTTCTATATCTTTCCCATATTTCGTGCAAAGGTTCCGTTGGCATTTGCTTGAAAGCTAGAATCTCATCCCGAAGAGCTGCCATATGACTTGGAGAAAAGAACTTGGCAATAAATTTGTTTGCCAATTCATCCCATGTAGTGATAGAATGATTTGGGAGCCTTTCTAACCAATCTAACGCTTTACCCCGAAGAGAAACGGGAAAAGCCTCAATCTCAACGCGTCCTCTGACACGTTTGTTTGTTTGCTGCCCCAGCATGTATCTACGAACCCCTTCAAGTGCTTGTATGCATTTTGATCGGAGGCGCCCGTAAAATATCCTCGTTGCTCGAGCAGTGTTAACATGACATTTGTGATTTGAAAGTTCCCCGCCCGGATTCGGGGAGGAACAATGGCACTCGCGTACCCTTGATTTGGGAGAACTCTTGGGACTGCTCTTGGCGGTGGCGGAGGAGGGTCTGGAATAGGATTGTTATCATTGGTCTGACGTCCTCTACGTGGAACTTGAGGTACGGGAACCTCATCATGATCAATATCTTCTACCTCCTCCCCCGCCATGGCATTGCCAATAGGGTCATTAGCATTTAAAGCCATAGTACCTGAATGATCGACACAAACAAAGTTAGTAAACAAGAAGGAAAGAGAAGCAAAACACAAAACTAACCAAACAGATAGTCAACCCGTAAGCTCCCCGGCAGCGGTGCCAAAAAGTTGATCGCTGCCAACTCAACGCTACACTAAGGTAGGAAGAGCGGGTCGCAATAGCTTTTACCCGAATAGTGGTTCGGGATCGAATTTCCACAGGGAGCTAGTAGTGGAGTTATATTATCTGTCTAGTCTAGAGATGCGGTTGTGCTTCTAATGTCACTTCAAACATTTTTGGTTTTCTTTGATTCTTATAACTACTATTATAAAACTAATGATTAAAACTAAATTATGCTACGAGAATATTGCTAAGTTGTATTTAATATATAGAAAGGCACTAGGGTCGTGGCATTGCCTAGGTGGCTATTTAATGGGTAGATGCTACTAAGGATAGATTGACATATTTGGGGCTTATGCTATAACCGTTGCACAATTGTACCCACTCTCACACCTCTCGGTAGAGAGAGTAATTTTGTCCAATTGACTCTCTCGAGACCTATTGGGTAGGCCAATTAGACCAAGCAACTAGGGTTCAAGTAGGGTGATTACTCGCTCGAGATTTAACCCGTTAATTGGGACTACCATTTCTCATGGGTCCATCCCAATTCCTTGTTGGGTCAATTTTGGGGTCATGGACTCTCTTTCTCAAGAAGAGTTAAACCTACAAAGCTAGAATCAGTGTTTGCAACCAGCAATCCTTAATTAAAACCTAAAATCAACCCAAATAACAAACACCCAATATCAATCTACCCTTAGATGGAAACACCCATCAATTAGCCACACTAGGGTTGAGCCACAACCCTAGCTAGTAAGTTTAGCTACTCATGCTAGATACAAAAATTAAAGAATTAGATGAAGAAGTAAGCATATTAATTAATTGCTAGGAAGTAAATACAATAATGAAGAGCAAAAGTGCCAAATATGGCTAAACTATTCAGTCTCACGAGCTCAGCTGCGTTCAGAACATAAAACTTGACCTAAAAATGGAAAAAGGTCCTATTTATACTGGTCTGGAAAAACTGGACAAAAATACCCCTACGGGGTCAGTGCGGACCGCGCAAACATGACCGCGGCCGCACTGGCTCTTGAACTCTTGGTTTCTTCTTCTCTGAAGTTGAGGACCGCGGACCGCGTGAAAATGTAGTGCGGCCGCGATGGAAGTTGGCGCGGCCGCACAAAAATGAACACGGGCCGCTTTGCTTGGAAGTGGTCAAATTTTTGGCTCTCTGAATCTCTGCTCCGCGGACCGCGTAAAAGATAGCGCGGCTGCGGAGCCTGACCGCGGACCGCATGGAAATGACCGCGACCGCGTAGCGTTCCCCTTGAATCTTCCATCCTCTGAACCTCCTAGTGCGGCCGCGTTCACAGTTGTGCGGTCCGCACTAGGTCCTCTTTTCCTCAACTTGCTTAGTCTTTGACACTTGAGCAGGTTTCACTCCTTTTTGAGCCGATATTTTACATTCGTCGCTTTGTCGATCAAACCTGCAATCAAGTACAACTTGTGAGCATTTTGGACTATTTTGTAGCAATTTTTAACCAAAGCATAGGCAAGTAGGGGCATAAAACATGTTAAAATCCTAACTTATCAACTCCCCCAAACTTAAGCCTTTGCTTGTCCTCAAGCAAACAAAATAAGACCCACCCCTTAAAGGAAAATCCAAGTAATTCCAGCTATCCTAAAGCAACCTCAACAAGCATCAATTGGGACTAACAATTGCCCTCAATACGAATGCATCATTAACACATTTAAACTTTTGAAAAACCATGGATCAAGTGTGACACAAGAGCATCAAGAGTTGACACATTTCATCAAAGAGCTTCTCTCAATTACTTTGGTCATGGTGAAACCCAAACTCACACATCCTCAACTCTCCCTAAGCGAACCTCGCCTTTTAGATTATTAACACACAAACCAAGGTTAATAGAGTTTCACTCACTCTCTAAAGAAGAAGGTCACAAGTTCGGCTCTAGGTACCATATGCTTGCCCCTTATGTAAGTATCCACTAATGTAGGTTTCTTTCAACTCAAGATCCTATAGGGCTTTTGTGGAGTCATTATGAAAGCTTTTGGGTAAGGGTAGGACATGTTTTTATACAAGTGGGTTCACTCTTCCCTTAAGCACTTCTTTTGATTCATTATGGCACAACTCTCTTGACTCTTTTTGAGTATTCCACTTCTTTACAAGGGGTTAGAGAGACACATTGTCACTCTTTCTTATGCAATTCAAAACATTTCTTTTTCTACTTTTTCCACACCTTTTTTTTTTACTTTTGTTTTCCTTGAATCCCTTTTTATTCTTGTTCACTTTGGACTTTCTTTTTGTCTTTTTCTTTTCTTGCTTTTTCATTGCCTTCCTTTTTCATTTGCTTTTGTACCTTTCTACCACTTTGTTTCCTTTCTTGTCTCTTCCCCCAAACTTAGACATTTGCCATTACTCAAGGGAAGATTTGGGTGCCAAGAGAAGGTAATCATTTAGAACGGGTATAGGCTTGTAGCATTGGTTCTTGAAAGAAAAGGTTTAAGGCTCAAAAGGGTTAACTAGGGATCATCTTTTTGGTAGGCTATGGAATTGTTCAACTTAACATTCGGATCAAGGAGAGCCTATAATCACTTCTCAAGTCAAATTTCACCTAGGATTTCGCCTCAAAAAACATTCAGGGCAAGTTCTAGACCATTGGCTCGGGACTTGGACTCACAATTCATTTCCTCACCACACACGCTAGGGGATTGCTAAAGACATCAAGTCGAGGGCCCACAACGACCTTAGTTAGGATTCAAGCACACAATGGTCCGAAAAGACCACATGATGATTGTTTGGCCAACGCAAGAGTCTCAAAGCCACGACTTTCACCATCCTAAACAAAACATTATGTCTTTGACCATGGGATCAAAGGCAAATGTGCTAGGCCCAAGTGAAGCTTTGCTTGAGGTACCCTTAACTACAACTATCAAAAACAAAAGAGAAATCAAAGAAACGGACTCAAACCCTTAAGAAGGTTGTCACTCCATCCATCATCGGGAAGAGCCACCCGGTTCACACAATACTCCACCCTTGGAAAGAACCATGGCCTTAAGAAAAACCAAGGGCTTATTGGAAGCGTCAAAAACAAAACAAGAGGCTACGAGCCTAACAATAAAGCTAAAATTGAAAGATTTTTTGCAAAAATAGAAAATAGAATGAATATTTACAATAGGGAATTAGAATATACAAACGGGGGATGAATATATACAAAATGTAACTTAACTTTATATACAAACCAAAATAGAAGATAAAAAGTACTGTATGTAAAGTTATTTACATGCCAAATAGAAAATCAACCAAAAGGAATAAAAATTGAGTCAAATATGTACAGTCATCCAGATAGTCAACAAAAAAGTAGGGCGCACCCCCACGAATAAGAGCTGGCATTGTCCCTAATGCCAACTACCAAAATAAGCATCAATAACAAATCAGAAGAAAGGATATAAGGGCTCCCTAAGCCAGGTCCGTCTGCATGGGGTCATCTGTGGTCCCCAAGTCCTCCGTATGTGCGGGAGCCTCAGACTGGCTCCCGGCCTCCTGCTGCTCAACTGCTGGGACTGGAGCCTGCTCCTGGACCGGCTGTATGACTGGTGCATCCTGAGGCAAAGTGGAGGAGGCCTCCTGTGGGACTGCCACCTCAATAACTGCATCTACTGTGCTGGGGAGCTTCTTCTTCTTCCTAGGCTGCCTGGGTACCTGCTCCTGCTCTGGCTGTGGCACTGGTGCTGCTGCTGGAGGGGCTGGATCCCCAAATAACAAGTCTAAAGGCATCTGATCTGCCAATAGCTTGTCCACATCTTTCCGCAGCTCTTTCACAGACTCTTTTGAAGCCCGTGACCTCCGCATCTTTCTGTGCTCCTTGGCAAGCTCCTTCAGAGCCTTGCCATGTGACTCCACTGCTGCAGATAGGGTAGCCTGAGTCTTCAAAATCTTTTCCTGGTTCTCCAGGAGCTTCTTCAAAGTATCCTCAATGGACTGAGGAATCTGAGCTGGCTGAGGTGCTGCCTGGGTCTGAATAGTGGAAGACAAAGTGGACAACTTGGATGTCGCAGCTGACATCCAGTTTGTTCAGGCTAGCCAAAGTCAGGCTTAACTGATGGGCAGTGAATGGATGAGTCCTGGAAGATGGCACTCTCGGGCCAGCTGAAGTACTGGGACCAGCAGAAGAAGAAGGTCCTGGAGGCATGTCCTCAACTGTAGTGGCAGCAGGTATGGCAGAAGGCTCGGTAGAAGGCTCTACCGCAACTCGCTCCTCAAACTGGCTAGTTGGGGCAGAGGTAGGCGGCTGGTACTTCTTCGATTTAGGGTTTTCCAGACCCTGCATACTGTACCAAGAGTAGGGGCCACAGGCTTGGTCTTGACATCATATCTCCTCTTCTCCACCTCCAGGTCCCGGAAATACATTGATAGGGTGTTGGGAAAAGGATAATTCCTGTCATGCTCTTGCCCTACCGCAGAAATCACACGGGACATCACATTGCCCACGTTGATAGGGTACCCGGCCATAATAGATGCAACCAGAACTGCTCGAGTAAGTGGAATGGTCTGATCATGAGTGGAAGGGTCAAGCCCACTGCATACAAATGTCAACCACCCTCGAGCCTCAAAGCTGAATGTCTTCCTGAATATTTTCTTCCCTGCTTGCAACCACTCTGGCACAGTACCTGGGATTGCCAAGTACTGGGCCAACCACGGGCGGACATCCTCACCCATTGCCAACTTCGCCAAATAAAGGGACTCAGCTTCATCACGGAACCCCAAATACTCATTTAACGATCTCCCATCAAACAACACAGTTTTGTTTCTAACTTTGGTCACCTTAGTATCTTTGACAATGTGAGCTACATTGGAGTAGAACTCCCGAACCATGTGCTCATTAGCATCGATGCACTTCTCCATGAAGAAATCCCAGCCCCATCTAGTTCTGAGCTCCCTCTGCACGTTCGGGTTGTGGGGTAAAAGGTTAGTGTCAATAAAACTCCTCTCCGGTATCAACTTCCTCACCGGCCACCACTCCCTAAACTTGTGAAATGCCACTTGACTGACAAATCGATCCTCCTAGACTTCAGGTTTCCTAGTTTGTTCAATACCCCCAATCTGAGGCTCACCCCCTCATCTCGGCCTGCACTCTCCCCAGATAATGAAGCTGTGGGGGAGGTGGAGTATTGCCCGCTACCGGCTGTGGACTCGTCAGAAGACTCTGAGACTATATTCACTGGTCTTTTGGAGGTGGGTGATGATGGAGGGGTATCAACTAGGTGGAGGGGGTCGGTTACATGAGTTGGGACTGTATCTGAGGAGATGCCTTTGGAGGGCACATACTCACTCCCCGATGAATGAGAAGCAGCCCTGTCAGCAGCTCTTATCAATTTTCGGGTCTTTTTGATGTTCTCCCGAGCCTGGGGAGTGAGTTTTGCAATTCTCTTTCCTTTACCCCCTCGGGAGGAACCACCTCTCCCGGGTTGTTGTGATTGTTTGGCGCCCCTTTGTTTAACCATTGTCTGCAAAGATAAGCATCTAACATTGTTAGTTTAAGCACATGTAGTGAATCAGGTGAATGAAATAGATTGCAGAGATAATTTCAGTACACAGCTGCAGAACAGGTTGTAGAACATAGCACCGCGGACTGCACAAAAGTGACCGCGGTCCGCGCTGGGAAAAGGCCCAAAATCACACTCTCTGAATCTTCCACCGCGGTCCGCACAAAAATGCAACGCGGCCGCGGTGGGCCAGTGCGGACCGCACAAACAGAAATGCGGCCGCGCTGGAGACTTTTACCTTTCAATCACAAAAGCACTGCGGTCCGCACAAACATGTAACATGGATCGCGTTAGGGCAGCGCGGTCGCGCAAAAGTGATCGCGGACCGCGCTGAGCTAGGGTTTACGGGTACTAAGTTAGGGGTGCATTTTTGTCATTCTTGTTCAAGTTTTTACACCTATTTTGTCCCTACTCAGTTCACCCATTGATTAAGCATATTCAGTGCATTACCCTGGTTTTAAACTAACCTAAACTAACAGTTAAATAAAAGAATAAGCTAAACTACTGAGCAAGCCATAAAAAATGAAAATAAGAAATTAATTAATCACAAATTCATGAAATGTTACCAAGTTTGTGAAGATTGAGTGCAAATAGTCCGAGCAAGTCAGGAAAGTGGTCTCAAAGAGGGATGAACAGTATACTATATCTCTGGATATTCAAAGTGCGAAAAGGGTAGAATGGAACCCTTGGGCCCTATTTATAGAAGAACTGGGGACCCCATACTCACCTACCAGCGCGGCCGCACAAACGTGACCGCAGATCGCGCTGGGTTTCAAAATCCAAAGTTTCAGAAGGCAACCTTGCGCGACCGCGTTATAGTATACCGCGGACCGCACAAACTTGACCGCGGATGCGGTGAAAAACTTCAGAGAGCACTTTATTTTGATCATGCAAGCGCGAACCGCACAAAAGTGAGCGCGGTCCACACTGGCAAACTTCAGAGACTACCAGATGTTTTTCCTTTGTTTTGCACTGCTTCAACACAATCCCTGCAACATCTCACAAACAATTAGCTCAAAAAATCCTAAGCTACAAAGAAAATCAAAGAGAAATAAAAAGATATGGGTTGCCTCCCAAGAAGCACCTGATTTAACATCGCGGCACGACGCATGTTACCATCACATTACTTCAAATGAATGAGTGCCACCATGTGGCTGTCATCAAACTTCCCCAAATAATGCTTGACACGATGCACATTGACTCGGAAAACTTCACCATTCTTGTTCTTGAGATCAATAGCACCAAACGGAGTTACACATACAACTTCAAATGGCCCACTCCACTTTGACTTGAGCTTGCCCGGAAATAACCTCAACCGGGAGTTGAAAAGAAGAACCATATCACCAACCTTGAATTCCTTTCCCCGCGCATATTTGTCATGAAGATACTTCATCTTGTCCTTATACAAGGACGAGCTGTAGTAGGCATGAAATGTAAACTCATCAAGCGCATTAAGTTGCTCAACACGAAGATTCACTGCAACATCCCATTCCAAGTTAAACTTTCTCAAGGCCCACATAGCTTTGTGCTCCAATTCTACCGGAAGATGGCAAGCTTTCCCAAACACCAACCGGTACGGGGACATACCAATTGGGGTCTTGTAAGCCGTTCGTTACGCCCATAAAGCGTCATCCAACTTTTTCGACCAATCTGTTCTATTAGCATTTACCGTCTTGGACAAGATACTCTTTATTTTGTTGGAGACTTCCACTTGACCACTAGCTTGGGGATGATAGGGGTGGTCACTTTGTGATTTACTCCATAGTTAGCAAGCAATGAGTCGAAAGCCTTGTTTCAAAAGTGAGATCCTCCATCAGTAATGATAGCACGAGGGGTGCCAAATCTTGTGAAGATACTCTTTTTTAAGAATTCCACAACACTTCGGGCTTCATTGTTGGGTAAAGCCACGGTTCCACCCACTTTGAGACATAGTCCACCGCCACGAGAATATAAGTGTTCCCACAAGAGCTCACAAAAGGACCCATGAAATCGATGCCCTAAACATAAAAAATATCCACCTCGAGAATCGTATTGAGAGGCATCTCATCCCTTTTTGCAATTCTGCCGGCTCTTTGGCATGCATCACATCTCTTTACCAAGTCACTAGCATCTTTAAACAAAGTCGGCCAATAGAAACCACAACTCAAGACCTTTGAAGCCGTCCTCACCCTTCCATGATGGCCACCATAGGGGGAGGAGTGACAAGCTTCCAATATGCTCAATTGTTCACCTTCTGGGACACATCTTCTAATCATACCATCCGTGCAAATTTTAAACAAGTACGGATCATCCCAATAAAAATCCAAACTATCCCGCTTGAGTTTCTTCCTTTGGTTAGAAGAGAGCTCACATGGGACAATTCCGGTCACAATGAAGTTGGCGATGTTCGCGAACCATGGCATGTCACACATTGACACAGAAAGAAGTTGCTCATCGGGGAATGCATCATTTATCTCAAGGCCGTCACGTGGCCTCCCTTCTTCCTCCAACCGGGACAAATGGTCCGCAACTTGGTTCTCACTTCCCTTCCGGTCCACTATTTCTAAGTCAAATTCTTGAAGAAGTAACACCCATCTCATCAATCTTGCCTTGGAATCCTTCTTGGTCATCAAATACCGAAGGGCGGCATGGTCTGTGTGCACAATCACATTGGCCCCCATAAGAGAGGGCCGAAATTTCTCTATGGCAAATACAATGGCCAAGAACTCCTTCTCCGTCACCGTGTAATTCTGTTGAGCTTCATTCATAGTCTTACTTGCATAATACACGGGATGGAACATTTTGTTAAACCGTTGACCCAACACCGCTCCCACTGCAACATCACTAGCATCACACATTAGTTTAAAGGGTAAACTCCAATTAGGTGCAGTTATGATAGGGGTAGTGGTCAACTTGTGTTTTAAGAGTTAAAAGGCCTCCATGCATTTTTCATCAAAAACAAACTTGGCATCTTTCTCTAGTAGCTTGCACTGTGGATTCACAACCTTCGAGAAGTCTTTGATAAACCGCCGGTAGAACCCGGCATGCCCAAGAAAACTCCTCACCCCTTTGACAGAAGTAGGGGGAGGGAGCCTTGAAATCACCTCAATTTTCGCCTTATCTCAATCCCATGTTTTGAAATCTTGTGACCCAACACTATACCTTCTTCAACCATAAAATGGCATTTTTCCCAATTGAGAACGAGGTTAGTTTCTTCACAACGGGCCAAGACTCTATCCAAATTTACCAAGCATTCATCAAAAGAGTCGCCAACCACACTAAAGTCATCCATAAAGACCTCCAATATGTCTTCCACAATATCGGTGAAAATAGCCATCATGCGACGTTGGAAGGTCGCCGGAGCATTGCACAACCCGAATGGCATCCTGGAGAAAGCAAAGGTACCATAGGGGCATGTAAAAGTAGTCTTCTCTTGATCTTCCGGGGCAATTAAGATTTGGTTGTAGCCCGAGTACCCATCCAAAAAACAATAGAAAGCTCGCCCCGCAAGACGATCAAGCATTTGATCGAGAAATGGCAAGGGAAAATAATCCTTGCGGGTCACCTTGTTGAATTTCCGGTAGTCCATACAAACTCTCCACCCGGTAATGGTTCGAGTGGGAATAAGCTCATTGTTGTCATTGGTCACCACCGTGATCCCTCCTTTATTTGGCATACATTGGACCGGAGAAGTCCACGAGCTATCGAAGATTGGATAAACCACACCGGCGTCAAGCCACTTCATAACCTCTTTCTTTACCACTTCTTGCATCGCCTCATTTAGTCTTCTTTGATGTTCAAGGGAGGGCCTTGAATCCTCCTCCAAGATGATCTTATGCATGCAAAAATGCGGGGCTTATTCCCCTAATGTTCGCCAGAGTCCATCCTATTGCCCTTTTTCACCTTTGAAGCACCTCCAAAGTGGCCTCAACCTGCAAGTTACAAAGGCATGGAGAAAGAATAACTGGAAGAGTTGAATTAGAGCCTAAAAATTCATACCTGAGGTGTGGAGGAAGTGGCTTCAACTCCAACACCGGTGGCTCCTCAATAGATGGCTTAGTTGGCGGAGTTTTGCGGTTTTCAAGATCCAAAGATAACTTCCTAGGCTCATATGAATTTGAACCCATACCATGCAATGCATTCACGCACTCCACTCTACTAGCATCATCATCGACATCCATGTTAAGAAGCACGGCCTCAAGAGGATCTTCAACATTTATCATGGAACTTGTGTCATCCACTATCACAGATGTGACAATGTCCACAAGTGAACACACCTCTGTGCTATTGGGTTGTCTCATTGATTTGCAAACATGGAATACCACCTTCTCATCTCCCACTCGGAATGTCAACTCACCCGCTTCAACATCAACCAAGGCCTTCCCCGTAGCTAGGAAAGGTCTTCCAAGAATAATCGGCACTTCAAAGTCCACTTCACAATCCAATATGACAAAGTCAGCCGGCAATATGAATTTGTCCACCCGGACAAGTACGTCATCAATTATACCCAAAGGCCGCTTCATCGACCGGTCCGCCATTTGATGTCTCATCGAGGTTGGCCTAGGTTGCCCAATTCCCAAAGTCTTGAAGACTGAATACGGCATCAAATTAATGTTAGCCCCCAAGTCACAAAGGGCCTTAGCAAACTCCGCACTACCAATAGTGCAGGGCATAGTAAAAGCTCCAGGGTCCTCAAGTTTCGGGGCCATAGAATGCACTATCGCACTGACTTGGTGAGTCATCTTTATTGTTTCACAACCCATGGAACGCTTCTTTGTGACCAAATCCTTCATGAATTTCGCATAGCCCGGCATTTGTTCAAGTGCCTCAACCAAAGGCACGTTGATTGTAAGGCTTTTCATCATATAATTGAATTTTTTGAACTGATTGTCACTCTTTTGCTTTGCTAACCGTTGAGGATAAGGTGGAGGTGGTCTAGGCAAAGGTGCCTTGGCTTTTGGCACCACCGGCTCCGGTATGTCGATTATGTGCTCCCTAGACGGGTTCACGGCTTCTTGAGTTTCCACCTCGGCCTCATCAATATATATCCTCACCTCATTGTTCACATTTGTCTTAACCACATCTTCAACAATCAAAGGACCCATATCTTCTTGGACCCCAACATCATCATCCACAACTCGATCTTTATTCGAGGCATGCACATCACCGCCTCTTACGCTTCTCGTTGTGACTGCCATCACATGATTGTTACCTCCCTTCGGGTTCACTACCGTATCACTTGGTAGCGCACCCTTAGGTCGGGTATTCAAAGCTTGAGAAATTTGGCCTAGTTGCACTTCTAGGTTCCGGATAGATGTGTTGTGGGAAGCCAATTGAGCATCGGAGTCTTGGTTCTTCTTCATCATTTGTTCGAACATCATTTCTATCCTCCTCATATCACTTCCGGAAGAACTAGACCCTTGAGATTGAAACGGAGGCAGATTGTTCGGTTGTTGATACATCGGGGGCCTTTGAAAAACTTGCCGCCGATTGCCTTGATTTCCATTGTTATTCCACCCGCCTTGACTATTGTTGTTGTTCCAATTATTATTGTTCCCGTTCCAATTGCCTTGATTGTTACCTTGGTTACCCCAATTGTTGTTGTTCCAATTGCCGCCACCTTGTTGTTGGTTGTTATTATTCCAATTACCGCCACCTTGTTGATTGCCCCAATTTCCTTGGGGGCGCCACTGTTGATTCCCTTGATTTCCTCTATTCCCTTGGTAATTATTGACATATTGACATTCCTTGCTTTGATCATCATAACACTCATTCGAATAACCACCACCATCATTGTTGTTGTCAAATTGCTCACAATTACCTTGAGGTTGTTGTTGCCCTCTTTGCCTCCTTTTCAACATAGAAACACCTTCCATTGCATTGACTTGGCACGGGTTTTGAACTTGTTGCAATTGCGCCTTCGCCAATTGATTCATAGTTGTTGTTAGCTCGGCAATAGCTTGGCCATGATCGTTCAATTCCTTGTGCAAATGGATGACCGTGGGATCACCTTGGGGCACATTCGCTCGGCTTTGCCATGCCGAAGAGGTGTTGGCCATTTCATCAAGTACTTCACATGCTTCTTGGTAAGAAAGTTTCATAAAGTTCCCTCCGGCCAATTGGTTCACAATGCACTGATTCGTGGTGTTGATGTCCCGATAAAAGGTTTGTTGTATCATCGCCTCGGTCATGTCATTATTAGGGCACTCCTTCACCATTGTTCTATATCTTTCCCATATTTTGTGCAAAGGTTCCGTTGGCATTTGCTTGAAAGCTAGAATCTCATCCCGAAGAGCCGCCATATGACTTGGAGAAAAGAACTTGGAAATGAATTTGTCCGCCAATTCATCCAATGTGGTGATAGAATAATTTGGAAGCCTTTCTAACCAGTCCAACGCTTTACCCCGAAGAGAAAACGGGAAAAGCCTCAATCTCAACGCGTCCTCTGACACGTTTGTTTGTTTGATGCCCCAGCATGTATCTATGAACCCCTTCAAGTGCTTGTATGCATTTTGATCGGAGGCGCCCGTAAAATATCCTCGTTGCTCGAGCAGTGTTAACATGACATTTGTGATTTGAAAGTTCCCCGCCCGGATTCGGGGAGGAACAATGGCACTCGCATACCCTTGATTTGGGAGAACTCTTGGGACTGCTCTTGGCGGTGGCGGAGGAGGGTCTGGAATAGGATTGTTATCATTGGCCTGACGGCCTCTACGTGGAACTTGAGGTACGGGAACCTCATCATGATCAATATCTTCTACCTCCTCCCCCGCCATGGCATTGCCAATAGGATCATTAGCATTTAAAGCCATAGTACATGAATGATCGACACAAACAAAATTAGTAAACAAGAAGGAAAGAGAAGCAAAACACAAAACTAACCAAACAGATAGTCAACCCGTAAGCTCCCCGGCAGCGGCGCCAAAAAGTTGATCGCTGCCAACTCGACGCTATACTAAGGTAGGAAGAGCGGGTCGCAATAGATTTTACCCGAATAGTGGTTCGGGATCGAATTTCCACAGGGAGCTAGTAGTGGAGTTGTATTATCTATCTAGTCTAGAGATGCGGTTGTGTTTCTAATGTCACTTCAAACATTTTTGGTTTTCTTTGATTCTTATAACTACTATTATAAAACTAATGATTAAAACTAAATAATGCTACGAGAATATTGCTAAGTTGTATTTAATATAGAGAGAGGCATTAGGGTCGTGGCATTGCCTAGGTGGCTATTTAACGGGTAGATGCTACTAAGGATAGATTGACATATTTGGGGCTTATGCTATAACCGTTGCACAATTGTACCCACTCTCACACCTCTCGGTAGAGAGAGTAATTTTGCCCAATTGACTCTCTCGAGACCCATTGGGTAGGCCAATTAGACCAAGCAACTAGGGTTCAAGTAGGGTGATTACTCTCTCGAGATTTAACCTGTTAATTGGGACTACCATTTCTCATGGGTCCATCCCAATTCCTTGTTGGGTCAATTTTAGGGTCATGGACTCTCTTTCTCAAGAAGAGTTAAACCCACAAAGCTAGAATCAGTGTTTGCAACCACCAATCCTTAATTAAAACCTAAAATCAACCCAAATAACAAACACCCAATATCAATCTACCCTTAGATGGCAACACCCATCAATTACCCATACTAGGGTTGAGCCACAACCCTAGCTAGTGAATTTAGCTACTCATGCTAGATACAGAAATTAAAGAAATAGATGAAGAAGTAAGCATATAAATTAATTGCTAGGAAGAAAATACAATAATAAAGAGCAAAAGTGCCAAAAATGGCTAAACTATTCGGTCTCACGAGCTCAGCTGTGTTCAGAACATAAAACTTGACCTAAAAATGGAAAAAGGTCCTATTTATATTGGGCTGGAAAAATTGGATAAAAATACCCTTGCGGGGTCAGCGCGAACCGCGCAAACATGACCGCGGCCGCACTGGCTCTTGAACTCTTGGTTTCTTCTTCTCTAAAGTTGAGGACCGCGGACCGCGTGAAAATGTAGCACGGCGGCGGTGGAAGTTGGCGCGGCCGCACAAAAATGAACGCGGGCCGCTTGGCTTGGAAGTGGTCAAATTTTTGGCTCTCTGGATCTCTGCTCCGCGGATCGCGTAAAACAGTAGCGCGGACCGCGTAAAACAGTAGCGCGGCCGCGGAGCCTAACCGCGGACCGCGTGGAAATGACCGCAGCCGCGTAGCCTTCCCCTTGAATCTTCCATCCTCTGAACCTCCTAGTGCGGCCACGTTCACAGTTGTGCGGTCCGCGCTAGGTCCTCTTTTCCTCAACTTGCTTAGTCTTTGACACTTGAGCAGGTTTCACTCCTTTTTGAGCCGATATTTGACATTCGTCGCTTTGTCGATCAAACTTGCAATTAAGTACAACTTGTGAGCATTTTGGGACTATTTTGTAGCAATTTTTAACCAAAGCATAGGCAAGTAGGGGCATAAAACACATTAAAATCCTAACTTATCAATACGACAGCAGGAGAAAAGCAACGTACGCATGTTCCTTGATGTTCCGCTCCCCACCTGACGCAAGACATAGCTCGCCACCTGCGTTCGTCGCAAGACAAATAGGTCACCAACCTCCAAACCCAGCCGGGCAGATCATGGACTTGACCCGGCGTCCACGAAGTTGCTGCAACAAGGAAAATGGCATTGTTATTTGGCCGATTTTTTCCATGAACAAAATCTGAAAGAGCGACAAAGCGCCTCACTTACGTGCGTGATTCCACCCCTCGGGGAATGACAGCAACTCCACAGGAGTAATATTGGTCGTCCGGACTCGGACGAACCAACTAGCCCACTCTCGATCTCCGCCCTCCTCATCGTCGACAACGAAGGGCATGGGCGAACGACCCCTCAAGGTTAGCAGGCCTCAATGATGAAAAGGCCGATGTAGCCTGATGAGATGATCAAGCGTGAACTCAAGCCCGGCTTTCTCCGTAAAAGAATCTCATCATCAGCACCGTTCGCCAAAACAACGGATGAATCTGCACCAGAGTAACATGATATTTCAAACAAAAGTCAAGCACAACCCTATCAGGGGGGCAAAATGGAAAAGGGTATAGGTGTACACTCAGGAACCCATCAACAGAGTCCGCGATGCCTTCACCTAGGGAAAGCACCCGCAGTGTCTCCCCCTCGCTCCACCCGCAGTGTCGCCTCGCCATCTCTAGGTGTCCCTCTCTTAGAAAGTACGCCATCTCCAGAGCGAAATCCTTCGACTCCCGAGCACCGGGAACATCATTCTCCACCCTTTGCCATGCCGGTCCCGAAGTGGTCGCCATCACTATGGCAAAACTGACAAAATAAAGCAAGGGCAAGCGCCAACGTTTTTCGCACTTTAAGAAATAGAGAGCCCTACGCCGAAACACAAGAACAGCTACCCAAAAATAATGAAGCCTCGCGAAAAAGCCGAAGCCACCCCTCTTATATGCGAGAGGCAACGACGTCCGCCTGCTCAAGGTATGCTCCAGGAAGCCAATGGCCTCGGTACGAATCGACGGGTCGATACCCGACCCAGGAAACATCCTCCAACAGACAACAAAGCACGAGGGACCACGCGAATTATCTCCATGCTCGAGGCAGCATTTCACATTAGGAGCCCTCGACCCCAAGAAACAGGGTCACGATGAGCTCCAAAGAGTCGGTACCAGGCGCAAGGGGAGCGCTTGGGCTCGCAATCCCCTCTCCAGAGGAGTAAACCCCGGAAGCCCCGATCACCAAAGCTCCACAAGGGCCCAATGAAGCGCCCAAACATAGGCAAGCTCCTCAAACATAAGCCAACCTTATACTCTCTGAAAGAGTTATCTACATCAAAATCAACAGTGCCCACGGGGGCACCCGAAGATGACCTCCATCCGGGGTATTGTTCCCGAAGGCTCCAAAATTTGATGCAAGATCTCCAAACAAACCAGCAGGCCCCGACAGTTCGAGCCTATCCGGTCGGTCCCTCATCAAGCCAAAATACAACAAAAAAGAAAGGAGGAAAAGAGCCTTGCCAATCAGCTGGAGACCGAAACAAGCTATCACGACAAGCTACAACAGCCCATGAACAAAGCAAACAAGCGCCAAAGGTTCGAAGTAGTGCCTAAGTGTAGACAACCCCTCAGCAAAAAACCTATCTCGTACGTATCTAAAGGAAGCTGTCCGCATCGAAAATCAAGGGGGACCCCCCTCCCCCCCCCCTCCCCTTCATCTCGGATACATCCTCGAAGGCCCGAAATTCGACACATTATCTCCATGCAATTGGAAGGGCCCCGGTAGCCTGGTTCTATCCCATCAATCCAGGATTGCCCCGAGGTATAACGACATGGCCTCGAAGAGAGCCATGTCGACCAGTAGAGGAGCAGACGGGATGCCTCGCACCCAAGTCAAACAATTAGCAGTCTAAGAAGTAAAAGAAGGCATTCAAATGGCCCTCGAGGGGTATGAAAACACATGCCGTTACTAGGCAAAAGTCAAAAGCAGAAGTCAAAAGGAATATTATTCATGTTCACAAAAAGTCCATATACAATGGCCTCTCGAGGGATCATGGAATACGTTTGCAAAAGCCCACGAAAGGGTCTTCTAAGCAGAAGTAAAGAAGATGACAAGAAGGGCCCATCCCTCTCCCCATCTCCTACTTCTCAACGGTTGCCTTTGTGCAAGGGCGGTGAACCAAGGTACTCAGGATGATATCCAGCTCGAAGATTCTGAGCTTCAAAACGTCCGTTGCGCTCTTTTCCTTTGATCGGATTTTTGATCCGAAACGGGTTTTTTACCGGTAGAAGGTTTTTAAAAGAGGCAACGTCGACACTTCTTCCCAGGAAGGCTCTAGCAGTCTTACGGGACTTTTATTACAACCGGCCCCGGCAGCCGCAAAATGACAAGTGTATTGAGCATGAGTCTATGAGATATGTCATCTATCACAAGAGATTGCGCCATGATATCGAATCGTCAAATGTAATATCGCCATGAGAGGAGCTCGAGGAGTCAATGGTCATAGTCGTTTTCTCATAACTTCATCATGAGAAACGCGGAGACTATCTGTACAGCGGTAAAAATCAAGAAAGACTTGATTTTCGCTATCATGTAAGAAAATTTGTGGAAGCCTGCTCGGACCCGCAGGATAGAATGGCTATGATCGAGTCCTCGTACCTCACGGGTCATCTGAGGTCCGAATCAAAGGAAGCAGGGCTCGAGGTAAGGGTAAGAGATAGATTTGACTCCGGAGCGCATGGCTAACCTGACAGGCGCCGGTCTTGTCTGTAACCATAGCATGAGATGAGCGAGGGATAGGTCGTCACCATCTACTCCACTCTGTACAATAAGTTTATAGGCATATATTGATATGATCCTCGCCTATATATGAGGGGGACTCACCCACACTTGTAAAGGAGACTTCTGATGTTGTCTAATATCTCCAATAAAGCAATAGATCTCTCTCTCTCTCTCTCTCTCTCTCTCTCTCTCTCTCTCTTTCTTCTAAATTATCAGTGTTCTTCGACCCCGAGGTCGCCCTAACATTTTATTGTTCTTCATTTGTTCTTCATCATTTAGCTCAAGATTGACGGTATAAAGCCTTGTATGCATATACTTATCTGTTATCCCCTTCCCGATTACCCTCGATAAAGTTATCTTCGATAGGCCCGAGGTAGGATCGAGGCCTGTCCCCGAGGTATCTACTAGCTTGTCCTAAGCTCGGGAACGTCCCTTACTGGTTCGATTATCGTTTTTGGCTAGCTCGATCTTTACTATTTTTACTCCACATTTAGCACTGCTCACCCTCTCAAACTAGCTCGGGAATAGATCACGTATTTTTAGAATCCCATTTTATAAATTTAATTGGTGTTACCATTTTCACGGTAAACAAATGGATCTAATCGAGAATGTTGATTCTGTCTTCTCAGCTCCTATTGATGTCTCCGATCCGAGGAGTTAGGCCCCTGAGCTTCTCCTACCCTTAACTTCTGAGTAGGCAACAACCACCATTCCTTCTGTCACAGCTGCTTCTTCTCCTTCCACGCCGATAGTTTCTTACCCATCGATGCCAAATGTCCCTTCTCCACCACCACCAACTGCATCTCCTCTCCGCTGAACAAGAAGGGGATGCTTCTCCTCCTCGGTCTCCTGACCACGGGAACTTTGGGAACATCTATACTATAACTTCTGAGGATCCCCTAAGGCGAAGCACCACTCTTTCAATTTCGAAGAAATGCCACGTCATTTCCAAGCCGGTGGAGCTCGAAAATCATATGAACTCGCTGGCTTCGACGATGGATTGGAAAAAGATGGGCTCCCTCTCTGTGGAGTGCTTGATAAATAATAGCATGCACTGTTCGGTGCAGCTATCATCCTAACTTCCTTATATTTCTCTTCTGCTTAAATGTTGCCATGATAACCTTAACTCTAACCCCCCCCCCTTTTTTCTAAGGCCAACCTCTTTGCTTCTGAGGGCCTGCAAAGGTTGATCCTGGATAAACAAGGACTTGCTTCCGAACGGGATCAACTTTTGGCTTAAAGGATTCAGTTTGTCGCGCGCCTCCTGGTGCTGGAGGCAAAAGTTGCAGAGATGAACAAGCTCGAGGCTCGGTTACTGCAAACCGAGCAAGACAGAATGGCCTACAGCCAAGAAGCTGCCCAATTAAATGAAAAGCTCCAAGAGGCTAAGGCTAAGTGGGACGAACTTCATGATGTTATGACCCCTATTGCCGAGCGCGAGTCTGCCTTCAAGGAACAAATTAACAACTTGAATGCCAACTTATGCTCAAAAACCAAGAAGGCTAATGCTACCGAGGAGAAAAGGGCCAAAATGGAAGAGAAGCTTAAGAGAACCATGGAGGAAAACCGCCTTCACTCAACCACCAATGTTGAGCTTGATTCCCGACTCAGCGCAATGAAGGCTAAAAGAGATGAGCTCCAGGACACAATAGACAAACTCCGAGCAAAACTCTAGGATCAAAAAGATTCCCTTGTCTCCGGGAAGAACTATGTTATGTATCATATGAAGAGGAAGACTTTGGAAGAAGCCAAAGCAGGCATTGCCAACATCGATGATTGCATTGCCAAATCCCGAGAACTGAAGTTAACTGCTCGTGAGAATCTTCCTGCTCAGCCCGCTGCAACTTACTCCTTGAATACTAGTTCCGAGTATTCAAGTATCGAAGGGAGACTGAAGAGGATGAAGGCCCTGAACCGGTATCGGACTTGCCTTCTTCTACCGAAGGGAATGTAGACCCTTCTCTCCCTTCGGGTTCTAGCAGCAAAGAACAACGTATAATGTTTTTCTCATCTTTTTTAATTACGCCGAAAGTTTTTACTAAGTTTGGCACTTTCATAAATAAAAGAATTTTTTTCTTGAGTGTTGTACAAAAATATTTCCTTTACTTTTAGTTGATGAAGTTTCGGGAATATTTTTGATCCGATAGCTTTTGATTCTGGGCATAAATTCTTCTGTAATCTATCCTTTACTATGAGGGTTTCATAAGATAGGGCGCTTATGTTTATGGTGCTCTTGAAGAGGATGTCTCCTGTTCATTCCGACACAAGCATTTGATGTTTTAGTTAACTGTAAAATGATAAAATATATTAACTTTTCATTCAGACAAGAAAGAAGATAAAAATAAAAGGCCTTTGCTTTATTCATTCTATTTTTAAAAGTACAAAGGCATTCATCTATTTACATAAAGTTTCCAATGCATGTGGCTAACTTGTAAAACATATTCTACGGGGCTGATTATGTTGTCCCCAATCCTGATAAGACATTGATCCCGATTTTTACAATCCCCGGTTTTCGTGGCACTCTTGGTGTCGTATCATGCATTAATTCCCCCCAGTGTTCGAATGCTAAATACGAGGATTCAAACACTAGAAGTCTTGTATTCATTGCAAGCTTTTCCTTCATTTTATACAGTCGCTTCATCGGTGGAGACAACTTGCGAACGGTTAAATAATCTTTTGAATTTTGGGAAGCAAGGCTTGCCATCGAGCCAAAGGCTGTTTAACCATCCATAAGTTGTTCACCACACGAGCTCGTAGTCGTCGATCTCCATCGGTGTGAGAAATTTGGTGCCTTGATATTTAAAGGTCTTGCTTTTGCCGATGGTCCTCCATTCATAGTATGTTTTACGTTGTTGTCTCATTAACAACCTTGTCAGAAAAACCCGATTGGGACAAAAACTGGTCGAAAGAAAAAAGAGCGCATCACATACTTTCAGTATAGGCTGGAACCTTCACCAATAATATCTTTTGAGGTGAGTCACATTCCAATTGCTGGGCAATTTGACTCCATCTTGATTTTCCCATTCATATGACCCTTTACAAGTGATAGCCGAAACCCGATAAGGACCTTCCCATATTGATCCCAGCTTTCCACCTTTAACTTCCCAAGTGCTTTGAGTGACTTTCCTTAAAACCAAATCCACAACTTTTAAATAATGAATATTCGCTCTACGATTGTAATATCTTTCCATCCTTTGCTTTTGGGACACCATCCTCACGTGTGCCAGGTTCCGATGTTCTTCAAGAAAGTCTAGCATCACTAGCATTTCTTTATTGTTTGCTTCTTCGTCTGCTCGGGAAATCCTCAAAGTTGGCTCCCCCACTTCCACTGGTATTAGAGCCTCCGAGCCGTACACGAGAAAAAATGGTGTTTCTCCCCTGCATGACTTCGTCGTGGTTCGATATGCCCACAGCACCCCCCGGTAGCTTATCTGGCCACTTTCCCTTAGCATCTTCCAACTTCTTTTTAAGATTTTGGATGATTATCTCATTGGTCAACTCTGCCTGCCTGTTATCACTCAGGTGGTACGACGAGGAAGTAATCCGTATGATCATTAGCCCTTCGAGAAACTTTGTGACTTTTGAACCTACGAATTGTGGCCCGTTGTCACAGGCAATCTTCTTTGGTATTCCAAATCGACAGATTATGTGATCCCATATGAAGTCAACTACTTTGCATTCCCCGATCTTTTGGTAAGGAATTGCTTCAACCCATTTAGTGAAGTAGTCATTAAAACTAAAAGGAATCTTACCTTCCCGGGTCCCGATGCAAAGGACCAACTATATCCATCCTCCATTTCATCAATGGCTACAAAAGTTTTGGTGGCTGATGCACTAACTGTGCATGACGTTGACATTTGTCACATTTTTGTACGAATTCCCTCACGTTTTGTTCCATCCGGGGCCAGTAATAGCCATCCCTAATTAACTTGAGAACTAGTGAGTCTGCACCAGAATGGTTTCTGCAAACTCCTTCTTGTACTTCTCTCATTAGGTTGGTTGAATTTACTTCGCGGTAGCCGTCCACATCCAACACTGAATGTAGAAATTGGACCACCGTATCGGAATCAGATCCTTTCATCTCCGTGGACGACCCAAAATTAGCCAATGCATCTGCTTCCACATTTTCTTCCCTCAGAATGTGGACAATTGACCATTCTCTTAATCGTGCAAGTAGCGTTTGAACCTTGTTCAAGTACTGTTGCATGCGTTCCTCCTTTGTGTCAAAAATCCCATATACTTGGTTCACTATCGACCGGGAATCACTCTTTATCTCAATAACCTCGAAGCCTAGTCCCCGAGCTAGTTCAAGTCCTGCAACCAAAGCCTCATACTCGGCTCCATTGTTAGTTAGCGATATAGTTCTAATGGCCTGCCTTAGGGTCTCACCCGGGGGCATGATTAGAACTACCCTGAGACAAAACCCTTTTACGTTGGAGGCTCCATCCATAAACAAGATCCAAACTCCCGATGTCGTTCCCGACACCAGCACTTCTTCCTTAGCAGCCAAAGGTATTAACCCCGGACTAAAGTCGGCCACAAATCGGACAAAACTTGTGACCTAATTATAGTCCTGGATTTATACTCAATGTCGAATTCGCTTATTTCGACTGTCCACTTAACCAAACGGCCGGATAATTCAGGCTTATGAAGGACATTCTTTAAGGGAAAGGTTGTCACAACGGCTATTGGGTGACACAGAAAGTAAGTGTCGATGCCCCCTTTTCCTCGCGAAATCGGGTTTATTACATTTGGGAGGACAACTCGTTCCCTTTTGGGAATTGGGTTTGAATTGAAGTGAAGAGTCACCACCTAATGATTAAAGTGCATTAGGACACTATGAAGGGTATTGTTTGGATAAACAGAGATTGGGTAAGGGCTTGAAATTATTCCAAGGGCAAGGTGTAAGGCACCCCTCAGAATCCACTATTGTGGTTTCCGGCCAAGCTATTGTTGTGACTTTAGGGTACAAATAACATATAGCAATTAAGGCTTCAAATAAGAGGAGATTTTCACATAAAGGTTGCAAATAGATGGAGTGAAAAAGAAACGAAAGAAAAGCTGAATTTTTGAGAGAGAGAAAAAAAAGATAGTTTGAGAAATTTGAAAATAAACAAGTAAGAAAGAGGGGGGGGGTCCTAGGTTTGTAAATAATATGGATCACCCCACACAACACCCGGTAACCACTTATACACGTGGTGTTATCGCATGGTCATCATATCTATATCTACCCTATCCCACCCCGTTATGGTATTGAACGCAGAATGGTCTCGTTTCATTTATTGCATGCTATTACCCGCCCCAATCCTATCAGTCCCGGAGGCATTTGGGACTACTAATCCTAAAGAGAAAGGGTATGAGGTTTTATAGTTTTAAAAGGACAAAATTCTAGGGCGACAATCAAAACACATAGAGCAAATATGGGAAAGGAATTCAAACACATAAGGCTCAAACAGACCTCCTTAGATCAGAGAAAGCATATAGTTTAGCATGTCTTACACGTACTGATTAGGGTCTGATTAAACTTAAAAGTTAAAGCAGGCTGATTTATCACATATTTCCAGATAAGAAGTCCGAGTTAGACCTGCCCGCTGGTTGTAATTAATAAAGACTGCTGCAGTTTATAAGTTTTACCCTAAGGCTTGCCTAAGTGATAGACGAAAACCTATAGGAATGATGTCTACAGATTTCAGAAATAAGAGAATGAATTGATTACATACTGATTTAAAGGGAAGTTGCTCGTTAAAAAACGAATTTTAGAAAACACGAGTTCTGCTGTTGGCAACGCATTATTACTGCTAATTTTAGACTCATAAGCGAGTGAGGCTATTCAGATTTGAATTAGAACCCCTATAGGCATGTTTTTGATGTGTTTGCCAACTTAGAACATTGTTATAGACATAGAAGAGTGCAGAAATCCTATAACATGATATCTAGGTGTTGCATTGTTTTACTTAAGGCCTATAAACACGTTTGCCTAGTGAAAAACGGGTATGCAAGAATCAGAAAAGACCTATAGGCATATTCTCTACGTGCGTGTGCAGAAGCTATAGACATAATATCTACATGAAAGTGCAGAATCCCTATAGTCATGGTATCTAAATGAGAATGCAGAGTTTCTTATAGACATGATAGCTAAATGAGAATGCAGAGTTTCTTATAGGCATGATAACTACATGAAAATGCAGAGTTCCTTATAGGCATGATAACTATATGAAAGTGCAGAAATCTTATAGGCATGGTAACTATATGAAAAACACTGAAATTAGAGATTCCTATAGGCAAGTTATCTACCCTTTTCATGCATAGTTACCCCTCCCTTTTCACTAAACATCCCCGAAGTTTATTACAAAGTTATTACAGCCTAGAATGGAATAAGAAAAGCAAAATTACATCAGAAATTAAAAGTACAACCAAGGGGAGCCTAATTCAGGCTCCTTGTCTGAAACATGAGATGAACCAACTCCAAAGATCCGATTTCAAAAGCCTTTCTCTCATTTGGGGTGTGTCAGAGTTCCCTAAGAGCCTCA
Source organism: Nicotiana attenuata (assembly GCF_001879085.1). NCBI lineage: Eukaryota > Viridiplantae > Streptophyta > Magnoliopsida > Solanales > Solanaceae > Nicotiana > Nicotiana attenuata. The sequence continues at coordinate 114,611 of NW_017671133.1, forward strand.
TGTGGACTCCGGGCAGTGATCACACCCAAATACATTGCAGGAATGAGTCATAGTGCAGTGTGGAAGGGCCAGCCCTCAAGTGTCCAAGTTCAGAGGGAAATCAAGGTCCCAAGGCAAGGCTCACAGGAGGGGGGCAGAACTTAGAAGCTAAGAGTGAGTGTAAGTGCAGAGAGGGAATTCTAAAAGGGGAAAAGGGAAGTGGCAAGGACAGGCTAGTGGGCATACCTAGCATTAGGAAATGCTGGCACACCCCACCAGCCTGTTAGAACACATTGTTTTGGGAGTTAGGATCCCCAAAGGGATCAAGTCCAAACATGAACAATAACTTGCATGTTGCCATGTTCTGAAATACAACTCAAAGCACATAGAGGGAAACAGGGGTCCAGGGGATCACGGCAGAAACAGATGAAAGGAAATTAACATTCTAGTTGACATTTAACTCCATATAGACAGTAAAATAGACATGGATGTAAAGGTTGTAAGTAAACACATTGGGATGGTGCTGAAACCAAAACTAGAACATACCAGTCTCAAAGAAACAAGCAAAAGAAAGCAGTATTCTTGTAAAGCCAAAGTGCAGACAAGAAGCAAGAATACTCCAAGTATGAGTTTTGTGAGATTGAAAATGTGAAGTCTGAAGTGTGTGTGTGTCTGTGTCTAAAGTGCAAAAGGGTCATGCCCTTTTATAGTGTAGAAAGCAAGCAGAAAAAGGTAAGAAAATAGTTTGAAAATAAATTACACAAGGTTTCCCTTTAATTAAGGGATTCTGATTTCAAACGGGTAAAACTAATTAAGGAAGGAGATTAATCAGACACTTTTCAAAGCATTACAAGAGGGGTAAATACATAGAGGTTTATTTAAGGACAAGGTCTTGACAGTACACGGTTGTACAATTTAAGGAAAGGAAATCAATTGACAGCCATGAAATCATAAGTCAAAAATTTTGTAGGAATGAACCAAGTCAGAAAGATGGAAAGATTTTAACTTAAGGAAAATCAGTAAAAATCAATTAGACATATTAAAAGGAATTCTGAATCAATCACAAGTTGGAAAACCCCTTTTTTTGTGAAGAAAGATTCATCATATATAAAGGCATACAGACACGTTAAAACATGAAGAAATTTGTCATGCCATTGTAAGGCTAGTGAAAACTCCAGAGAAGTCAAAATTACATGAAAACAAGGGAGTCCAAACTCAGTTTTTAGGCTCAGAGATTAGTCTGAAAGAGTCAAGGGTTCTCAAACAGAACCCTAGTTCAATCACATGACCAAACTCGGCGGAACCCCCAAATTCTAGGGTTTCCACCTCGAGCCAAATACAGAGATGAGGAGGCAACAAGCTCAGAGATTTCTTTTCAGAATCTCATGAGAAGACAAGAAAATATAATAGAAAATTCAAAGCGAACAGAGTGAAGGAACTAACTCAAAGCACAAAGAGAAAACAACATGATAGTAGAAGAAACATGTTTAAGAAAAACCTTTCAGAAGGGACTTAAACAAGGTTCAGTAGAAGAGAAAACAGTAAACACAGTAGAAGATATAGTAGAAGAACTTAACCAAGGTTCAGAAGAGAAAAATACTAAAACACCTAAGAACGCAGTAAAAAAAACTGTTTTAAGAAGGTCTTTTTAGAAACTCAGCATGGTTCAGCGGAAGGCAAACAAAGAGACTTAAGAACTCTGTAAAAGAAATACAGTAGGAGAACACAAGAACACTGGAAAAGTATAGCAAAAGAGCATATAGGAAAACATAGTGAGATAAACATGTGAGCATGGTATAGAAACACAGAAGGAAAACAAGAAAATATAGAAGAACATGCGTGGTAAAAGGAATGAAAGCAGTAGAAAACAAATACACACAAAGAAGAGGGAAAGAAAAGTCATAAGCATTTCAGAAAACCCTAAATCGAAAAGAAGTAATTTTAAAAGTAATTTTGAAAGAAAAGTTGGGGAAATGGTTTAAAAACCCAAGTAGAGCATAGATACGTGACATATCTGAGAAAAACGGAGGGAACCTCGAGTGGTCAGGGTTTCAGAAGAACCCTAGAATGAGAAAGGCTTGGAAAAGGTCCGATCTGAGTCGGATAAGTTAGGACCCGGCTCAAAACACCATTGTACGCCAGAGCAAGGCCGGAGATGGCCGTAGAAACTTGAATTTGCAAAGATCTGAGTGAAGACCTTCGAGGTCAGACCTCAAATCTCCAAGTATCAAGTGTATAAGAGCACAGGGAGGTGAGCATGGGATTCTCATGGCCTGGGAAGCCATGGATCCCGGTGAGTTTAAGGTAGAAGATGGTGAGAGGGGCTAGGGTTTCGAGAGAGTCTGAGAGAGGAAAGGATTTCAGAGGCGGCGGGTTAAGGAGATATGATTTTAGGGATGGGTGTTTGTAAAATTAAAAAGGAAAGGAACGGTTGTGGCCGTTGATCAAAACGATCAACGGCCTGAATCGAAAGGGGAGGCCGGGCGGGTTAGATTAGCTGGGTCAGGGGCGGGTAATTTAGAAATTGGGCCGGTCCGTTTAAGATTGAAATTGGGGTTTTAATTGGGCGTTGATTTGGGCTATAATTGAAATGAAAACAGGGCTAGTATTTAAATAGCCAGTTTTTCCCTTTTCATTTTATAAAAAATAGTAAAATAATTTCTGGAAACAAATTAAAGGTACTAAATTAATTAATAATATATAAATATTAAAATAAAAATACTGGAACCAATTTTATAATTATAAAAAGCTATTAAATCTCAAAATAGGCTAAAACTGCAGTTGTATGCAATTTAACTTTAAAATTACTAAATAAGTTTGTAAAAATGTGCAAAAATTACGTTAGCTAGATTTTGATATAAATGTGAGAATAAAATAAGTTATTCACCAAAATAATAATTTGAGGAACAATTATTGGTTTTCGTACTGTCGAAATAGGATAATAAATTGGTTAATAAATCCTTTAAAAATTAGGAAAAATGCATAAAACATTTGGGCACACTTATATATGCATATATACTATTTTGAAATTATTTTGCATATAAAAATATACAGGAAAAAATTGGGTATCAACAGTTGCCTTTCTTTACCCAGGAAGGATGGAAGAGTTGTCGGGTAAAGATATGATGGCCAATTTTGACCGAGTGAAACGGTTTGAAGAGGTTGGCCGTGCTCTGGTTCCTGAGCTGCCTACATATCCCTGGTCTTACAGGAATCAGGCCATATGTAGTTCAGGATCCATCGGCGGAGAATGCCGATGGAGATTTTTCAAGAACGGACGCGATATTTAGGATGGTTAAAGTCTAATAGGGCTGCGGGAACCAGAGCGAGATCGCTCCTGCTGAGACGGCCGTTGCTTGCCGGTTTATCTGCAAACAAGCAATACAAGCGTATATTGTGAATAAATTTAAACATGAACCAGGTTCCCGTTGGACCATTAATGCTGTCTTTGGACGGTTAGGATGGCGTCCTTAGACCATGGTGTCCTAGGCCATGAAGCATATAATAAAGGATTCGCAGGCCATGAAATGATTCTCTCGGGCTATGAGAATGGTGCCTCTGAACTATGATGCCTTTGAATAATGATATGCAAGAGATTAAAGGGGGTCCTCAGGCCATGGCATGGTGTTCTCGAGCTATGAAAATGGTGCCTCCGAAAAATGATGCCTTTGGACAGATTGGCGATCTTTCAGCCCATGCAAGACGTAAATAAAGTGGTGATCTTTCAGCCGGTGCAAGACATAAATAAAGATGGCGATATTTCAGCCGATGCAAGACATAAATAAAGATGGCAATATTTCAGCCGATGCAAGACATAAATAAAGGTGGCGATATTTCAACCATGAAAGCGTAAATAAAGTGGCGATATTTCAGCCGATGCAAGACATAAATAAAGGTGGCGATATTTCAACCGATGCAAGACATAAATAAAGATGGCGATATTTAAGCCGATGCAAGACATAAATAAAGGTGGCGAACTTTCAGCCGATGCAGGACATAAATAGAGATGGCGATCTTTCAGCCATGCAGATGGAGCTAGAGCTTAACCTCGAAGGCAGAATGGTAGCCTTATGCAATGCAGAAATGCAGATGGAGATAGTGCTTAGTCTCGGAAGGCAGAATGGTAGCCTTATGCAATGCAGAAAATGCAGATGGAGGTAGAGCTTAACCTCAGAAGGCAGAATGGAAGCCTTATGCAATGCAGAAAATGCAGATGGAGGTAGAGCTTAACCTCGGAAGGCAGAATGGTAGCCTTATGCTATGCAGAAAATGCAGATGGAGGTAGAGCTTAACCTCGGAAGGCAGAATGGTAGCCTTATGCAATGCAGAAAATGCAGATGGAGGTAGAGCTTAACCTCGGAAGGCAGAATGGTAGCCTTATGCAATGCAGAAAATGTAGACGGAGGTAGAGCTTAACCTCGGAAGGCAGAATAGTAGCCTTATGCAATGTAGAAATAAAAGGTGAATAGTAATAAAATTTCTTAGATGATAGCCGATTGCGATATTGTGGCTGCTGGGGTACTGTAGGCGGATAGCAACTGTGAATAGGTGTGACAGTTCTGTATAATATATGTTTTTGGCGACTTGGATGCCTGCATCCAAAGAAAAATCGTGAGTGTTGTAAAGGTGAAAGGTTAGTTCGTGTTTCCGCTGACTTTGCTTGATCTGCTCGGCTCTGATCTGATGACACGGTATGTATCATGGGGGTAGCGTTGTTGAACAAAGCGATCTTGGTAATAAACATGCATGAGTTTGTTAAAGATACGACATAACTATATATTTAAGAAATAGTTTTTAGATGAACCGACGACTGTGACGTGATTCAGGATATTGCAACCTCTCTCGTTACGTAATTTTGAGGGTCCTCCTCAAAATTCCACCCCAGTTTAATGGGTTGGTACTTTTGACGGCTGCTTGCGATGATCGGCTGAAGTTACTTCAGAATTTTGAGGGTCCTCCTCAAAATTCTGCCCTAGTTTCCAGTTGCGGGGGGGGGGGGGGGGGTAATGAAAATTTTAGTGAATTGTGACTGAACCCATAGGGTTGCCTACGTATCCCCTCTTAAACGGGAATCAGGTCAGGCGTAGTTCAAATTACATCATATACGAAAACATAAGATTACACATAGTAGCGCTTGATTGCATCTGAGTTGATTGGTTTTGGCCAAACTTCTCCATCCATTTCTGCAAGTATAAGGGCTCCTCCTGTCAGAACCCGATGAACCATGTATGGACCCTGCCAATTGGGAGAGAATTTCCCTTTGGCCTCATCTTGATACGGGAAAATTTTCTTTAACACCAGCTGCCCCGGTGTGAACCGTCTTGGCTTGACTCACTTGTTGAAAGCTCTGGACATTCTGTTCTGATAAAGCTGACCGTGGCAAACTACATTCATTCTCTTCCCATTTATAAGAGCTAGCTGCTCGTAGCGGCTTCTCACCCATTCTGCGTCGTCTAGCTCAGTTTCTTGTATGATCCTCAAGGAAGGAATTTCTACTTCGACGGGAATGACGGCTTCTGTACCATAAACCAGCATATAAGGGGTTGCCCCGGTTGATGTACGGATTGTGGTGCGATACCCCAATAGAGCGAACGATAGCTTCTCGTGCCACTGCTTATGCTTCTCTACCATTTTTCTCAGTATCTTCTTAATGTTTTTGTTGGCGGCTTCCACGGCTCCGTTCATCTGAGGTCTGTAGGCTGTAGAGTTCTTGTGCTTGATCTTGAAAGTTTCACACATGGCTTTCATCACGTCACTGTTGAGGTTGGAGCCATTATCAGTAATGATTAACTCTGGGATACCGAATCGACAAACAATGTGGTCGCGGACGAAGTCCGTCACGACTTTCTTAGTCACTGCTCTGTAAGATGTTGCTTCGACCCATTTGGTGAAATAATCGATTGCCACTAGGATAAACCTGTGCTCGTTGGAAGCGGCAGGTTCGATTGGTCCAATAACATCCATTCCCCAAGCGGCGAACGGCCATGGTAAGCTTGTTGCATTAAGCTCATTGGGAGGTACCCTTATCATGTCTGCATGTACCTAACAGCGGTGGCATTTCCTGACATACTGGATGCAATCTGTCTCCATAGTCATCCAGAAGTAACCAGCTCGGAGTATCTTCTTCTTCAAGACAAAACTATTCATATGTGGACCGCAGGTCCCGACATGAATTTCCTCCAGCAGTTTAGATGCTTCCTTTGCGTCGACACACCTTAGCAAACACAAATCTGGAGTCCTCCTATATAGAATTCCTCCGCCGTGAAAGAAATTGTTGGACAATCTTCGAAGTGTGCGCTTCTGAGTGGTATTATCAAGCTCTGGGTATTCTCCTTTGGCCAAATATTCCTTGATATCATGAAACCAAGGCTTTCCGTCTGCTTCTTCTTCAACATGGGCACAGTAAGTTGGCTGATTATGGATTTTTACAGGAATAGGATCAATGAAAGTGAACCTTTTCCTCAACTCCTGTACATGGTGCAGATAAGGGAGTATCTTGGAATTCTTGGTCGCCCATTCTCCTCGTACCTGATGTATGAGTAGGTTCGAATCCCCAATTATTAGCAACTCTTTGATGTTCATGTCAATGGCCATCTTAAGCCCTAAGATACAGGCTTCGTTCTCGGCCATGTTGTTGGTGCACGGGAATCTGAGTTTGGCAGACACCGGATAATGCTGACCGGTTTCTGATACTAGGACTGCTCCTATGCCAACTCCTTTGAAATTTGCTGCTCCGTCGAAAAACATTCTCCACCCGTCATAGGGTTCTGCAATATCTTCTCCTATGAATGATACCTCTTCGTCAGGAAAATACGTCTTCAGGGGTTCGTATTCTCCACCCACGGAGTTTTCGGCCAGGTGATCTGCTAGTGCCTGTCCCTTGACTGCCTTTTGAGTTACGTAGATAATGTTGAATTCACTCAACAGGATCTTCCACTTGGCTAGCTTGCCAGTGGGCATGGGTTTCTGAAAGATGTATTTTAAAGGATCCATCCTTGATATGAGATATGTAGTACTGGCGCAGAAGTAGTGCCTCAGCTTCTGGGCTACCCAAGTTAAAGCACAGCAGGTGCATTCCAACAGAGATACCGGGCCTCGTACGGAGTGAACTTTTTGCTGAGGTAGTAAATGGCCTGTTCTTTCTTTCCTGTCTCATCATGCTGCCCCAGGACGCAACCGAAGGCACCATCCAACACTGCGATGTAGAGTAGCAAAGGTCTACCCGGCTTGGGCGGGACCAAAACTGGTGGCGTTGACAAGTATTCCTTGATTCTGTCGAAAGCTTTCTGGCAGTCATCAGTCCATTTGGTGGCGGCATCCTTCTTCAACATCTTGAAGATCGGCTCACAGATAACTGTTGATTGTGCTATGAACCGGCTGATGTAGTTAAGTCTCCCCAAGAAACTCATTACTTCTTTCTTGGTCTATGGCGGTGGCAATTCTTGGACACCTTTGACCTTTGATGGATCCAGTTCTATCCCCCGGTGACTCACATTGAACCCAAGCAATTTCCCAGCTGGAACCCCGAATGCACACTTTGCGAGATTCAGTTTCAGGTTGTACCTTCGCAATCGGTTGAAAAACTTTCTTAGACCTCCTATGTGATCAGTGGCTCTCTTGGATTTGATGATGACATCATCCACGTATACTTCGATTTCCTTGTGTATCATATCATGAAAAATGGTAGTCATGGCCCTCATGTAAGTGGCCCCTGCATTCTTTAACCCAAACAGCATCATCTTGTACCAGTACATTCCCCACGGCGTAATGAAAGCTGTTTTCTCAGCATCTTCTTCATCCATCCAGATCTGATGATAACCAGCGAAACAATCTACAAATGATTGCAACTAATGCTTGGCACAATTGTCAATCAGGATGTGTATTTTTGGCAAGGGGAAGTCGTCTTTTGGACTGACCCGGTTGAGATCCTGGTAGTCGACACAGACTCTAACCTTCCCGTCCTTCTTCGGTACTGGCACAATGTTGGCTAACCATGTTGGATAATCTACTACCCTGAGAATTTTTGCTTTGACCTGCTTGGTGACTCTTCCTTGATTTTCAAACTCATATCTAGCTTGAATTTTCTGAGCTTCTGCTTCACCGATGGACATATTGGATCAGTCGGCAGTTTGTGTGCCACAATCGATGTACTTAGCCCAGTCATGTCATCATACGACCAGGCAAATATGTCCTCATACTCTTTTAGAAACTCTGTGTATTCTTTCTTTTCTGATGGTGACAAATGAACGCTGATTCGTGTTTCTTTGATGTTTTCTGCATCTCCCAGGTTAACAATCTCAGTCTCGTCTAGGTTGGACTTAGGTCTGTTCTCAAAATTCTCAACTTCTTTAACAATATCTTCCGGTATATCATCTTCCTCTGAATCGATGTCCGTTTGTTGCACTGTCTCGTTTCATGTCACAGTCATTGGTTTATCAAGATAAGTAATAGTAATGTTGTATAAGTAAAGTAATGAGAGAAAATAACAAGAGTAGGATTTATAAGAAAACTAAAATGCTTTGATAAATTCCATAAATGTTTCGAACATTGGAGCTTTTTCTTGCAAAAATAAAAGTGCGAAAGGAAAGTAAACTTGTAAAATAAAGTAGTGCATGATGCTTGTTCAGCCTTGCTACCCCGAGGCACGCCGGGCTCTGGTGGTTCTGATAGTCCAGCTATCGAGGTGTGCTCCTCCGCTTACAGCCTGTATGGAAGGGCCTTCCTCCCCCTCCTCCTCGAAAACGACACAATAATCCATATCATCATCTTCCAGGAACAAATTCCTCAGTGCTGCCAGTGCTTCTTCTTCTTCTGACCCGTAGATAACTTTGGCCGGTTGGAAAGTCTGCGCCAAACGGGGTATTGGCTGCTCCAATGGATAGTAAGGACCGTGCCAGGGTGGCGACTATTCGTTGAATTCTTTCCAGGTATACTCATACCCCAATCCAAAGGTGGTGCCGTGTTTCTTCAGCTTGATAGGCTTAGCGATTCCTTGGAGATTCTTGCCAAGTCCCTTGCCAGGTTCATACCCGCTCCAGTTCAATATGCTTTCAATTTTGTTATCCCACCACTTATCTTTATCGACGGCGTTGACTCGCTCGATGTGGTGGTAAGTTTCCCCGCCTATCCTTCTTCTTCGTCCAATCGTTGGAATGGTCTGGCAACTGTATATGGGATTGCTATTGTCGCCATGAATAATCACCTCTTGGTGATTCCACTCAAACTTCACTGCCTGGTGTAGTGTTGACGCCACGGCCCCCGCAGCATGAATCCATGGTCGTCCCAACAACAGAATGTAAGATGTCGGCACGTCTATCACTTGAAAGTCAACATCGAACCAAGTAGGCCCCATTTGCAAACACAAGCTAATTTCCCCGATAGTAGACCTTTGAGAACCGTCGAAAGCTTTGACGTTGATTGCCCCGTCCTTGATTTCATGCAGCCCTTTTCCCAACATCCTGAGTGTTACCAACGGACAAATGTTGAGACTGGACCCCCCATCAACCAGGATCCTGGTGATAAAATAATCTTCGCACTGCACAGTGATATGCAACGCCTTGTTGTGACTCAATCCTTCTGGTGGCAGCTCATCTTCATGAAAAGTGATTTTGCGACTTTCCAATACCTGGCCTACCATGTAGGCTATTTCCCCGCTGGTGATGTTTCTCGGTACATATGCCTCGCTCAGCACTCTTAGCAAGGCATTCTTGTGTGCATCGGAACTTTGTAACAAAGCAAGGATAGAAATCTGTGCCGGTGTTTTGTTCAGCTGATCAATGACTGATTATTCTTTGGCTTGTATCTTTCTCCAGAGGTCGTCGGGCCCAGTTTCAGTGATGGTGGCCAACTAAAGGCCTGCTTGCTTGACTCAGCCAAATGTTCCGGGGTATAAACCCTGCCGATTCTTGTCATACCCTGCGCCGTAACGGCTTCCCCGAACTTGACCTTCCCCTTTCATCTGGCTTCGGCTGTGTAGTCCCATGGTATAGCCTTCGTATGAAACGGTTTTATGGCTGACATTGCCACTGGAATTGGTGTGGCTATCTTTACCCCGAACGGAGCAAGCTCCTTAGGCTGTAAAACTGCAACTTCGAATGGTGTAGGTGTCTTTGCTGGAGACACGAATTCGACCTCAACTGGTGCTGGCGTCTTTGCAGATGATGATGCATCAAACTCGAGTGGCATGGACATATGTACCTCAGCGTCCCTAGAAGGCTGAATCTGGACCACAATCGGATTAAGGGTGACTACTGGCTTCTTTGGATCGTCGCCTTCTGTGATTAAACCAATTGATCCCTTGGGGTCCCAGTCGTCCTCTATCTCGATCATGTGAACGCCTCTACCCTTGTGGTCTGGCAGAGGGTTATTGCAAACATTTGGAGCAGGCTCCTTTGCTACAATGATCTTATTGTCAATCAATGTCTGGATCTTATACTTCAGAGAGCAGCATTCATGAATGGTATGTCCTTTCATGCCGGAATGGTATGCACAGGATTTATTTGGATTGACCCATTGAGAAGGGTTTTCTGGGGTTATGGCAGGGATAGGGGTGACATAACCAGCAGCTTTGAGTCTTTCGTACAGCTGGTCAATTGGTTCAGCAATGGCGTTATACTGTTTGGGAGGTCTGCGGTCGAAATTTGGTCGAGGTTTAGGGAAGTTTTGACATGGGGGCAGTGATTGATAGTGGGATGGTTGGGTGTTGTAGGCTTGGTAAACATGTGCTGGTTGGGAGTATTTGGGTGAAGTGGGCTGATACGTGGGAGATGACTGATAAGCGGGTGGTGGAGTTTGGTAAGTGGGTGAGGGTGCTTGTTAATTTGGGGTAGGATGATATGTGATTGGAGGTATTGGGTATGTTTGGTACTTGATAGGGGATTTGGTCCTCTGTGCAACCATTACGGCACCTGCGTCCCTTTTCTTGGACGTGCCACCAGATTGTAAAGCCTTATTGGTAGCCTGCAAGGCTTCAAAGTTCGTAACCATACCACTCTTGATGCCTTCCTCGATCCTTTCTCCTAGCTTGATGATATCAGAAAATTTATGATTCTCAATCAGCATCAGCCTCTCATAATATTGTGGGTCCTGAGCCCGGACAAAAAACTTGTTCATTTGTTCTTCCTCTAAGGCCGGTCTGACCTTAGCAGCTTCTGATCTCCAGCGAGTGGCATACTCGCGGAAGGTTTCTGTGGGTTTCTTTTTCAAGTTTTGGATATAGAACACATCTGGTGCATTCTCCGTGTTGAACCTGAATCTGTCCAAAAAATCAGATGCCATGCTTACCCAATTCTACCACTTCTTTGGATCCTGGCTAATGTACCAAGATAAGGCGTCTCCCTCCAAGCTCCTCATGAAAAGCTTCATGCGGATTTTCTCATCTCTTCCTACTCCGACAAGCTTGTCATAGTATGTTCTCAAGTGAACCCTGGGATCCCCTGTGCCATCAAACATTTCGAACTTGGGAGGTTTGTACCCCTCGGGTAGTTTGACATCGGGCTGTATGCACAGATCTTCATAGTTTAGCCCCTCAATTCCCTTACCGCCTTCAACGCCTTGAATTCTGCTAGTCAACTTTTTAAGCTCTTTGGCCAAATTTCTGATGAGTGAGTCCTTATCATTGGACCCGGGTGCGCTTGAGACGGACTGGTGGAGTGTGGCATAGTCTCCACGTAGATGGGGGTATTGTGTTGGGTGTAGCAGTGGTCATTTATGGGGTTTAAAGGTTCCGGGGTGAGCAGTGGAGTCTTGTTGGAGGTGTGGCAAGTATTGCAGTGGTGGAGAGGAGCAGGATGGTTTTATGGTTTTGGGATGTTTTGTGGAGGTGTGGGGTTCTGAGTGCTTGGAAAATTGATATCTGGGGTAGAGAGGGAGAATGACAAGCTTGCCAAGTTCCGAACTTGATCAAGTTCCGAACTGAAATTCCAACAGATTCTGGTCGAGTTGGGACGCACTTTCCTTAGAAATCAGAGTACCCTGAGTGATCTCTACCCGCTCAACTGAGTTTTCTTTTCTGGCATTGCTCAAATCTTCCATCTTTCCTTTGTTCCTATTTCTGATAGGACTGGGAGGAGGAGTGGGTGGAGGGCCCTTGGATCTTGTGGAATATGATGACGATGCCAGAGTGCACGACTAACCTTTGGGGAGGGGAATAAACAAAAAGTAAAACAAAAGGTAACAAGTTAATAAGGATCATAAGAAAATGTCGCAATATTTAAACAAGTAGTGCTTGAAATATAAAGCGCGTCCTAAATTTGGGGACCTCGTTATGCCCGAGGTAGGCCTAGAGACAAGTTAATTTGGAGAACTTAGGATGCTAAATGCCTCATTTTATTGATAAAAGGTAGACGAATCCTAAAACGACACTAAATGACAAGAAAATAAAAAATACTAATGGCCATCGGCCTTATTACATCTCATAAAGCGAAAATGAAAATTCCTATCTATTTGGTCCCGGAGGGACCTTCCCCAGACTCGGCATCGTTGGCTCCCTCGAACAACTCTCCCAACTCGCGCAGTCCTAGTAGCAGGTAAGCTCTGGCCGGATGTCCGCCTTCATTTCCTTCAGCAGTCCGGAAATCTTCGACCCTCTTCAGAAACTTCTTTTCCAACTCTACTATACCTCGCTCCAAATAGACCAATCTCTTGTTGGCTTTGACAGCTATATCCTTCCATTATTCAACTATCTTTTGATTGGCTTCTTGTATTTCACGATGCTCATTTTCACATTCCTGAATCCTCTTGCGCAATTGGTTGTACTTGACCTGTGCCTCAGCCTTTTAATCAATGATCCTGTGACCTCGAACAAACCCGGGTTGACCCAAACCATTGTGATTGTCCTCCAGCCAGCCTGAATAGTGTGGGGTACAACCAGCATGGTATCTGTCTGGTTCAATGGTGTCCTTTCCCAAGACAATTTTGCAATGCCACATATGCTGAGCCTGGCACCTATGCGGACTATCGTCATTCTGGAAGTCAGCTCGGAAGTGATTCATCTTGTCGACCCTTGGTATAACCTGCTTCCTGCCAGCCTGTCTCATAACTCGGAGAGGGACATAAGGGTAGGTCCCACTCAAACCGATCAGTATCAGAAATGGCGCATCCCTTGATCTAACGATGAATTCTTCAGTAGGGAACCACTCGAACATCCATTGTACTCGATCCTCAGTCAAGTTATCAAAGAGTTCGACCCATTCTCTAGCATTCTCTGGTTGGGCGAACATATTGGGCATGTAATTCATTCGCTTTGGGTGATGGAAAGCGATATGATCGTCCCAGTCCCTTCGATGAATTTCCTGTTGGTACTCACCCCTTTGGAGATGTTCCATGAGCCAAAGTTGAAGTAGCAGATTACAACCCTCGAAGTGTTTGGCCCATTGTTGACACCTTTCTAGGGCTCGGTATATTTGCGTAATGATCATTGGCACAAGACTGAATGGTTGTCCGTCAATTCCTTCCATTAGAGTTTTGGTGACCATAGCTAGTCTGGTATGGATCCTTGCTTTCTTCATTGGAAACACTATCATCACCATGAAATAGAACATGAAGACAAAGACCCTTCGATGGATGTGCCCCAATGATGTAAGGCCGAACTCGTCAGGATAAGTACGGTAAGATTTGTTGTGACCGTACCTCTCGTACAAGTAGTCAAAGGGAATGTATGACTCCTTCAAACATGTCAAGTCTGGATTTTTCTTTAGACCCATCATCTTGAGAAAACCTCTACCCTTGCGATTTTACGGCATCAATAAACCCGGAGTTTCCCACGGTATACCAACCAGTCCTCCTATTTCCTCAAGCAGGGGTGTCATCTCAATGTCTCCGAAGCGGAACACAGACCTATCACAATCCCAGAATAGAGTGGCAGCTTCTATGATTTTGTTGTTGGGTTGAATTTCCAGGAGAGAAGGTAGGTTTCCCAGGTATTTCCGAGCAAGAGTCTGATCACTGGAATGAAGATCCTTCCACCAGCTTAGCAATTTGGGGTGGATGTGGGTGACCATGCCGAATCTGGGGACTTCGTGCCTGCAAAAAGGTTAGGCCCTGACCCCCACCAGACTCGACTATTTAGTATCAACAATTGGCATAAAAGCATTTTAGTTCTCCAAATAAATGCACAAAACATGGTAGTGTCCGTTTGGGTTTTGGGAAAACCCAGTGGACTTTGGACAAGGCTATCTTAAAGAGTCATTATGCGGACAACATAACTAACTCGGCTAGGTTTGACCATGATGCATGAACAATTAAACAAAGTAAGGTTTCTATGGGGTATTAGACTGGTACCCTTGAGCGGACAACTCAAGAGGGAAAGGCGCGGAACCGTCGACTACACTGTTGATCGACTGGTTTTACAGCAAATATGCCTTTGCCGGATTTAGGGGGTGATAATATTGGAAGGGCGCAACCACTCAATATAAGTGTTGCTATGGTATTTTGCTTGGCACGAGTGGAATATGATGTTGAATATGCAGTTACAATAATCAAACAAGTTGTCACGTATTTGCACGTTCATAAAGTAATAATTACAACAGTTTCTCATAATTTACAAAAGTATTAGAGGAAAGCGATAAAAGAAAGAATTAAGAGAAATAAAGGAAAGAAACAAAGAGCCAAGTCAGTTTCGAGGTAGAATAGGGAAAAAATACTTAAAGGCATTTAAACAAATAAAGACATATAAAGAAGCATAAAGTCACAAATAGCATGAAATGGTAAAAGCCTTAAAGAATTCCCCAGCAGAGTCGGCATGCTGTCGATGCCCCCTTTTTCTCGCGAAATCGGGTTTATGATATTTGGGAGGACAACTCGTTCCCTTTTGGGAATTGGGTTTGAATTGAAGTGAAGAGTCGCCACCTAATGATTAAATTGCATTAGGACACTAAGAAGGGTTTTGTTTGGATAACCAGAGATTGGGTAAGGACTTGAAATTATTCCAAGGGGAAGGTGTTAGGCACCCCTCAGAATCCACTAGTGTGGTTCCCAGCCAAGCTATTATTGTGACTTTAGGGTAAAAATAACATATAGACAAATAACGCTTCAAATAAGAGGGGATTTTCACATAAAGGTTGAAAATAGATGGAGTGAAAAAGAAATGAAAGAAAAGCTGAATTTTTTAGAGAGAAAAAAAAGATAGTTTGAGAAATTTGAAAATAAACAAGTAAGAAAGAGGGGGGGTCCTAGGTTTGTAAATAATATGGATCACCCCACACAACACCCGGTAACCACTTATACACGTGGTGTTATTGCATTGTCATCATATCCATATCTACCTTTTCCCACCCCGTTAAGGTATTAAATGCAGAATGGTCTCGTTTCACTTATTGCATGCTATTACCCGCCCCAATCCTATCAGTCCCGGAGGCATTTGGGACTACTAATCCTAAAGAAAAAGGGTATGAGGTTTTATAGTTTTAAAAGGACAAAATTCTAGGGCGACAATCAAAACACATAGAGCAAATATGGGAAAGGCATTCAAACACATAAGGCTCAAACAGACCTCCTTATCAGAGAAAGCATATAGTTTAGCATGTCTTACACGTACTGATTATGGTCTAATTAAACTTAAAAGTTAAAGCAGGCTGATTTATCACATATTTTCAGATAAGAAGTCCGAGTTAGACCTGCCCGCTGGTTGTAATTAATAAAGACTGCTGCAGTTTATAACTTTTACCCTAAGGCTTGCCTAAGTGATACACGAAAACCTATAGGCATGATGTCTACAGATTTCAGAAATAAGAGAATGAACTGACTACATGCTGATTTAAAGGGAAGTTGCTCGTTAAAAAACGAATTTTAGAAAACACGAGTTCTGCTGTTGGTAACGCATTATTACTGCTAATTTTAGACTGATAAGCGAGTGAGGCTATTCAGATTTGAATTAGAACCCCTATAGGCATGCTTTCTATGTGTTTGCCAACATAGAACATTGTTACAGACATAGAAGAGTGCAAAAATCCTATAACATGATATCTAGGTGTTGCATTGTTTTACTTATGGCTTATAAACACGTTTGCCTAGTGAAAAATGGGTATGCAAGAATCAGAAAAGACCTATAGGCATATTCTCTACGTGCGTGTGTAGAAGCTATAGACATAATATCTATATGAAAGTGCAGAATTCTATAGTCATGGTATCTAGATGAGAATGCAGAGTTTCTTATAGACATGATAGCTAAATGAGAATGCAGAGTTTCTTATAGACATGATAGCTAAATGAGAATGCAGAGTTCCTTATAGGCATGATAACTATATGAAAGTGCAGAAATCTTATAGGCACGGTAACTATATGAAAAACACTGAAATTAGAGATTCCTATAGGCAAGTTATCTACCCTTTTCATGCATAGTTACCCCTCCCTTTTCACTAAACATCCCCGAAGTTTATTACAAAGTTATTACAGTCCAGAATGGAATAAGTAAAGCAAAATTACATCAGAAATTAAAAGTACAACCAAGGGGAGCCTAATTCAGGCTCCTTGTCTGAAACATGAGATGAACCAACTCCAAAGATCTGATTTCAAAAGCCTTTCTCTCATTTGGGGTGTGTCAGAGTTCCCTAAGAGCCTCATGTAGACTCCGGGCAGTGCTCACACCCAAATACATTGCAGGAATGAGTCATAGTGCAGTGTGGAAGGGCCAGCCCTCAAGTGTCCAAGTTCAGAGGGAACTCAAGGTCCCAAGGCAAGGCTCACAGGAGGGGGGCAGAACTTGGAAGCTAAGAGTGAGTGCAAGTGCAGAGAGGGAATTCTAAAAGGGGAAAAGGGAAGTGGCAAAGACAGGCTAGTGGGCATACCTAGCAATAGGAAATGCTGGCACACCCCACCAGCCTGTTAGAACACATTGTTTTGGGAGTTAGGATCCCCAAAGGGATCAAGTCCAAACATGAACAATAACTTGCATGTTGCCATGTTCTGAACTACAACTCAAAGCACATAGAGGGAAACAGGGGTGCAGGGGTTCACAGCAGAAACAGATGAAAGGAAATTAACATGCTAGTTGACATTTAACTCCATATAGACAGTAAAGTAGACATGGATGTAAAGGCTGTAAGTAAACACATTGGGATGATGCTGAAACCAAAACTAGAACATACCGGTCTCAAAAAAACAAGCAAAACAAAGCAGTATTCTTGTAAAGCCAAAGTGCAGACAAGAAGCAAGAATACTCCAAGTATGAGTTTTGTGAGATTGTAAGTGTGAAGTCTGAAGTGCGTGTGTGTCTGTGTCTAAAGTGCAAAAGGGTAGTGGCCCTTTTATAGTGTAGAAAGCAAGCAGAAATAGGTAAGAAAATAGTTTGAAAATCAATTACACAAGGTTTCCCTTTAATTAAGAGATTCTGATTTCAAACGGGTAAAACTAATTAAGGAAAGAGATTAATCAGACACTTTTCAAAGCATTACTAGAGGGGTAAATACATAGAGGTTTATTTAAGGACAAGATCTTGATAGTACACGTTTGTACAATTTAAGGAAAGGAAATCAATTGACAGCCAAGAAATCATAAGTCAAAAATTTTGTAGGAATGAACCAAGTCAGAAAGATGGAAGATTTTAGCTTAAGGAAAATCAGTAACAATCAATTAGACTTATTAAAAGGAATTCTGAATCAGTCACAAGTTGGAAAACCCCTTTTTTTAAGAAAGATTCATCATATATAAAGGCATACAGACACGTTAAAACATGAAGAAATTTGTCATGTCATTGTAAGGCTAGTGAAAACTCCAGAGAAGTCAAAATTACATGAAAACAAGGGAGTCCAAACTCAGTTTGTAGGCTCAGAGATTAGTTTGAAAGAGTCAAGGTTTCTCAAACAGAACCCTAGTTCAATCACATGACCAAACTCGGCAGAACCCCAAATTCTAGGGTTTCCACCTCGAGTCAAATACAGAGATGAGGAGGCAACAGGCTCAGAGATTTATTTTCAGAATCTCATGAGAAGACAAGCAAATATAATAGAAAAATTCAAAGCAAACAGAGTGAAGGAACTAACTCAAAGCACAATGAGAGAATAACATGATAGTAGAAGAAACATGTTTATGAAAAACCTTTCAGAAGGGACTTAAACACGGTTCAGTAGAAGAGAAAACAGTAAACACAGTAGAAGATATAGTAGAAGAACTTAACCAAGGTTCAGAAGAGAGAAAAACTAAAACACCTAAGAACGCAGTAGAAAAAAAACTGTTTTAAGAAGGTCTTTTTAGAAACTCAGCATGGTTCAGCGGAAGGCAAACAAAGAGACTTAAGAACTCAGTAAAAGAAATGCAGTAGGAGAACACAAGAACACTGGAAAATTATAGCAAAAGAGCATATAGGAAAACATAGTGAGATAAATATATGAGCATGGTATAGAAACACAGTAGGAAAACAAAAAAATATAGAAGCACAGAAGAACATGCGTGGTAAAAGGAAACATATGAAAGCAGTAGCAAACAAATACACACAAGGAAGAGGGGAAGAAAAGTCATAATCATTTCAGAAAACCCTAAATCGAAAAGAAGTGATTTTAAAAGTAATTTTGAAAGAAAAGTTCGGGAAATTGTTTAAAAACCCAAGTAGAGCATAGATACGTGACAGATCTGAGAAAAATCTGAGGGAACCTCGAGTGGTCAGGGTTTCAGAAAAACCCTAGAATGAGAAAGGCTTGGAAAAGTTCCGATCTGAGTCGGATAAGTCGAAACCCGGCTCAAAACACCATTGTACGCCGGAGCAAGGCCGGAGATGGCCGTAGAACCTTGAATTTGCGAATATCTGAGTGAAGACCTTCGAGGTCAGACCTCGAATCTCCAAGTATCAAGTGTATAAGAGCACAGGGAGGTGAGCGTGGTGTTCTCATTGCCTGGGAAGCCATGGATCCCGGTGAGTTTAAGGTAGAAGATGGTGAGAGGGGCTAGGGTTTCGAGAGAGTCTAAGAGAGGAAAGGATTTCAGAGGCGGCGGGTTAAGGAGAAATGATTTTAGGGATGGGTGTTTGTAAAATTAAAAAGGAAACGAATGGTTGTGGCCGTTGATCAAAATGATCAACGGCCTGGATCGAAAGGGGAGGCCGGGCGGGTTAGATTAGCTGGGTCAGGGGCGGGTAATTTAGAAATTGGGCAGGTCCGTTTAAGATTGAAATTGGGGTTTTAATTGGGGGTTGATTTGGGCTATAATTAAAATGAAAACAGGGCTAGTATTTAAATAGCCAATTTTTCTCTTTTTATTTTATAAAAAATAGTAAAATAATATCTGGAAACAAATTAAAGGTACTAAATTAATTAATAATATATAAATATTAAAATAAAAATACTGAAACCAATTTCATAATTATAAAAAACTATTAAATCTCAAAATAGGCTAAAATTGCAATTGTATGCAATTTAGCTTTAACATTACTAAATAAGTTTTGTAAAAGTGCGCAAAAATTACCTTAGCTAGATTTTGGTATAAATGTGAGAATAAAATAAGTTATTCACCAAAATAATAATTTGAGGAACAATTATTGGTTTTCCTACTGTTAGAATAGGACAATAAATTGGTTAAAAAATCCTTTAAAAATTAGGAAAAATACATTAAACATTTGGGCATACTTATATATGCATATATACTATTTTAAAATTATTTTGCATATAAAAATATACAGGAAAAAATTGGGTATCAACAGTAAGACCTAAGCTTTCGAGAAGAAATTACGAAAGCTAAGGCCAACTTTTCTTGGTGTGGATATCGTGTTTCCGCTCCCGATAGTATTTTACTAACGTAATAAATAGGAAATTGCATACCTTTATATTCTCGAACCATAATGGCACTTACCGCTACTTTTGAGACTGCCAAATAAATCAGTATTTGTTCACCTTCCCCTAGTTTTGACAATAACGTAGGGCTGACAGGTACCTTTTTAGGTCCTTCAATTCCTGTTAGTATTCTGGAGTCCAAACGATGCCATTTTTCTTTTTCAATAGAGAAAAGAAGTGGCGGCACTTCTCTGAGGACCTTGATATGAATATGCTTAGAACCGTCAACCTGCCGGTCAACATTTACACTTCTTTTATGCTTGTTAGTTGGTCTGGGATGTCCTCGATGGCTTTGATTTTGTCGGGCTTAACCTCGATCCCTCGCCACGAGACCAGAAACCCAAAGAATTTACCAGAGCCAACCCGGAAGGCACATTTCTCCGGGGTGAGTTTCATATTGAACTTTCTTAGAATGTCAAAAGTCTCTTGGAGATGTTTTAAATGATCTCCTGCATTTAAAGACTTAACTAATATGTCATCAATATATACTTCCATCATTTTACCAATCTGCTTTTCAAACATCTTATTAACGAGCCTTTGGTAAGTGGCTCAGGCGTTTTTATTAGGGGTGTGCATTCGATTTATCGATTCGATTTTGACCCTTATCGATAATTACTTATCGATTATCGATTTGTACATATACTTATCGCTATCGTTTCAATAAGGTTTTGATTTTTTCGATTTTGATTTATCGATTTTTGGGGCTTATCGATTCGGTTATCGATTACACTAACAAGAAAATTTGCGGGATTTCACGGAAAGTATATCGTTATAAACACGCCTAACTAATATGGACAAAAAGAAGCTAAAATAAGTCGAACACCGTTTATGACATAAAAATTATGTCAACAAGCACATGCAACTAAACAAAAGTAAGGGATAAAATGTATACCACCAACACTCCAACGGTATAAAAAAACAAAACAAAATACATCATCACGGCTAATTCTGTTTTCCATTAATTTGAACTTCATTCCCTTGAGCTTTAAATATGAACATTCCTTAAATGTGGTAGAGGAAATAATAGGGTTAGGGACAAAATCGAAATCGAAATCGATAACTCGATAAGGAAAATTTCGAAATCAAAATCAAAATCAATAAATCGATAAATCGATAACAAATAATCGATTCGGTTTATCGATAGACCGATTTGAATGCACACCCCTAGTTTTTATGCCCAAAAGGCATCACATTGTAGCAATATGAGCCAAATTTTGTGATGAAAAAAGTTTATTCCTGATCTTCCGGGTTCATCCTAATCTGATTATACCCGTAGTAAGCATCAAGAAAACTCATAAACTCGTACCCGATCGTAGCATCAATCATCTGATCGATGTTTTGCAGTGGAAAAGAGTCTTTGGGGCGCGCTTTATTCAAATCCATATAGTCTACACACATCCTAAATTTGTTATTCTTTTTACATACTACGATTACATTAGCTAACCTTTCTCGATACTTTACCTTCTGGACCGAACCGAGATTGAGCAGTCGGGTTACCTCTTCTTTAACAAACCTGTTTCTGACCCGGACTGAACCAATATCCCCTCAAGTTTCGGAAACTTCAATAATTGATGATACTTTGAGGGCACAATCTTCATCTCGTGTATCCACGACCTTCCGAGGATTACATTGTAACACATATCACTAACTACCACTTTGAAAAAAGTGGTCTTCATTATTCCTTCGGCATGTGTGGGTAGAAAAGTCTCTCCTCGGGTTGTCACACTTGTCAAATTGAAGCCAGTTAGAAGCTTTCTCGTCGAAACGATGTTCCCGATCAACTTCGCCAGAACACTCTATTGTATGATATTGGCTGAACTTCCTGGATCAACCAAAACACGCTTGATTTTAAAATGTAAAACATTGAGAGAGATTACCAAAGCATCATTGTGTGGAAGAAGAAGTCCATCGGCATCCTCCTTCGTAAATGTGATGTCATCTTCCGAGACTTTCCAGGCTCCCTTGTTGTGAGTCACTGATATCTTCGTTTTCTTCGCTGATGAAAAAGTCACCCCATTGACTTCGTTTCCTCTGAAGATCATGTTTATGGTCATCCAAGGCGACCCTATTGCTGTCTTCGATGACTCCGTATTGTCCCGGCATAGGCCATAATTATTTTTGGTGCGATCTCTTAAAAACTCTCTAACATGGCCATTCATTAGCAATGTTGCCACCTCTTCACGAAGATGTCGCCAGTTCCCGGTTCTATGGTCGTGAGTCCCACGGAACTCACACCACAAACTAGGATCCCTCTGGTTAGGACCCTATCAAATTGGTTTCGGGAACTGTACTTCTTTGATACTCCTCATAGTCGAAATCAACTCTACCAAGCCGATGTTAAAGTTATAATTTGATAACCTGGTATATGCGGAATCTCGGGACCCAAGCACCTCTTTCTCTTGTAATGACCTGTTATTCCGGCCACGATCTGTCCCTCTGTTAGAATCTGACCTATCCGATGACTAAGACTCTATACTATTATGCCCATCAGCCCTTTCATACGGTAAAAAACGACCTATAAAGGACCTCCGATCTGCATCAAAGTCTTTTTTAAACCTGTCCTCATTTTTATCGCAACCCCGTCCTTTGGATGATCCTGAAGAACCAAGTTGGTCGTCTTCTATCCTTTTCTTCTATTCGTAGTGATTGTGGACATCTGCCCATGTGGTTGCCTGAAACTCAAGCAAGCTTTCCTTCAATTATTAGGAGGCATCGAAACTCAATGGATTGAGACCTTCGTGAATGCCTCCGCTGCCCATTCATTTGGAACCGCTGGTAGTAACATCTTTTCTTTCTGGAATCGGATTACAAATTCCCGTAACAGCTCGGATTCTCCTTGCGTAATTCTTAATATGTACGCATTTTTGGCCTGAACCTTTCTTGCTCCAGCGTGGGCCTTAACGAACGAATCTGCAAGTATCTTTAAAGAATCAATTGAATGCTCGGGTAAGAGGGAATACTATGTCAGGGCCCTTTTCGTAGGATTTCACCAAACTTCTTCAACAGAACCGACTCGATCTCATGTTAAGCCAAATCGTTTCCTTTCACCACCATGGTGTAAGTTGTGATGTGCTCATGTGGATCTGAAGTTCCACCGTATTTTGGTATGTCTGGCATCTTGAATCTCTTTGGAATTAACTCTTATGCTGCACTTGGCTTAAACGGAAATTGCGTGTACTTTTTGGAATCCCGACCCTTTAACACTGGTGGCGTGCCTGGGATCTAATCCATCCTAGGGTGAAACTCCTTCGTAATCTGATCCATTCACTCGTTCATCTCTCTCATGAATCTCATGAGCTCGATTTTGAAAGGATCACTCCTGTTGTTATCAGTTCTCTGAGCCGTTTGATTTGCGGGAACAATGGGAGGAATCGAGGCCCTTCCATTCGCGTTATTGGAAGCACCTCACAATGCTTGTTTTAACTCCGTCATCACATGATCCTGCCTTGAGAGATGATCCATGATTGCTCGTTGTTGCTCTCTTACGAGTTTGACCGTCCCTACAACATGTTAATCCTCCACATTATTGGGAGTTAGGTCCTGCACGTGCCGAGGGTACTGACCCTCTCAAACCGGGTTGTTTCATCCCCTTCGTTGCGGATCTCAGTGATGGAATTATCACGCTGGGATACTTCTTCCCGTTCACTGTCTGATCCCCATTGCGAGCATTGTTGACTCCATTATCTGCCATAGCTGGTTTTTACTAAGGAAGTAACCAAAAGTAGTTAGTAATAAACAAATGGATCAAAGCAACTGCGCAGCTGTCTATGCCCCGCGGTGGGTGCCAAACTATTTACCCGTAAGATGGTATAGTTGAATTTATAGCGTGGTTTATAGTCAAACGAACTGATTTAATCCCAAAATGATAAAGAAATAGAATAAAAATAATATTAACACTAAAATTAGAGAGAAAAGGAGAGCATCTTGGGCTTGGTCTTTATGAAAGCAAAGCACAAACAAAGATAGGGCAATGATGAAATTCTTTAGATTCAGTGGAAAATAGTGAAGTACAGTTTTGTGTGCAGAATGTTTTCTGTCTCTACAATGGTTGTTAATCCTACTATTTATAGCTCTACATAGGGAGGCAAGATCATAGAATCAAGCTCCTCTTGAATGAGAATAAAAATGTTATTGATGGGTGCATAACGACTGGCCTTGAATGCAGATATTCGCTATAACAACTGTTTATTTAATGTTATCCGATGTCAAGCCTCTGAGTCTTTACCATCGGTTGGGCTTCCTCGGGATCCGTCTTGTACTGGTTCCACACTTCATAACAGGTATCGATTATTTGCCGACACAACTTTTGTCTGTTCTTGGTTCCACGTGTTACCTTGTTGTTTAGCCACTTGTTATCAACCATTTTTACCCCATACACAATCGAGTCATAATTTTTCGCCGACAACAACCTGATAAAAGTACAAACTTTTAACCGAATATATTTTTCTAAATGCATTCAGAAATTAAAACCTTCTCAAATGGACAAGGGCGGGATACGAGTTCAGCTTCTCTTACGGCTTGATTAGATTATTGTTACATATTGTATTGTATCGTATTGTTTTTTTAAATATAATATTTATTTTGATTGTTACTTAAATTTTATTGTATCATACCATTAAATCCGTCGTTACGTAACGACGAAAAGTGCCACTCTATAAACGACTCATTTGGTGTAGTCGCGTCGTTACCTTATTTTTTTCTCATCTTACCCTTCCTTATTATTAAAAATCTTATTTTATCATTTACCCTATCTTTTTATATAATAATTATACCTCGCACTTTACTTTTTCTTTATAATATTCCAAGTTTATTCTTCATATTATTGGTGCATGATATCACGAAACGACGACAAACAATAAATCTATCCAAACATTATATACATCAAACAATACAGTATAATTATAAAATAATATATAACAAACATCAAGCTGTTAAGCAACTACTCGTTGCCATGAATATCCAGTCACTTTTTAACTCCACCCCCACCCCAAAAAAAACTCTACTGATTTATTTGACATAAACTAAATAAAGTTATTCACTTTAGAATTTTTAGCCATGTAAACGTAGTAGTCATGTAATGGCAATATCAAAATCTTCAAATACTTATATTTCTTTCTCTTTTTTCCGCTACAAATCTTCTCTTTATTTTTTGTTGTTCATTTCAAACCTATTATGTATTTTCTTTGATTGATTGATTCTTTTCTGTCATTTCATTAGTTTAAATAAATGTTTTAAAAATGTTCGGACTAAAGCGTAGTTTTTGTTTTGAAAAATAAATTCCATTGACTCCAAAGAGGTCAGTTTTAGTCCGGTAAAGTATATTTGGTATGTGTTTGACCAAAAGATAACGAAACTTTTATAATTAAATCAATTAACAAAGATAAAGAGGTAAATTTTAGTCAATATAATAACCTCCAGACCCATAAATAATGCATAAGATGAAATAGGGGTGATCAATGTTATTGATATTTTTCATTTCTTCTTTTGTTAATCGATGGAGATGACTGTTTTTCATCCTCCATGGAAGATGACTTTGTCTTCCTTTTGCTAAGAAGATTACAGAGGAGAGGGAAGAGAGAGAAACCCCCCCCCCCCCCAATGAAAGATTTCCTCCCTATATATAGTTATGAAATCCTTACTATGTTCTTGGGTCAACACACTTTCACACCACGTCCACTTTCGTCGTTCGCTGAGTATTGTTCTTTGTCATGGCGGGTATTGTGAGTACGGGATTTTGGAGCAAACCATGTCGTCTTCCACTATCTCGTCGCTTGGACGGGATCTTGGTTAGGCCGACCGCAGCGGTCAGATTTTGATCAATACAGTTAGTCCCTCCGTCTACCGGGGTCGTCTCTTGTCGGGCCTGGTAGACGGATTATGATTTTTACATATCTAAAAGAAATCTGACTACCTACCCCTTGGGTATAGTCTTCAGATTCTAGTAACGTGACGGCGTCTTTTAGATATCCTTGAACCATTACGGCCGTTTCGGAACCGGAACATCGTTTATCTTGAAGCGTTGTTTGTGGTTACCTGCCATTATGACACACGTTCCCAGGGGATTGAACCGTTTCATGCTCTATCAACTTCAATTGGCGACTCTTGGGTTTCGTGCTTGGGGAATTTATGCCTCTTATAAATAGGACTGCGCCATTCGATTTGACACATTTTTTGCCTTTACTTAAGAGAACTTTGCAAATCTTCTTTTCTCCCGATACTTCGGATTTTTTATTTTCTCCAGTTAGCCAGGAATTTTCGTCTTTCCTTTTCTTTATCCCTTTGCTTTATCAAATTGATTCAAATGGTTGGTGATTCTTCACGTGCTGACCTCTCTGCCACAACTCCGGCGCCGGAAAGTGATGTTCTGGCCACTGGAGGAGCAGAAGTGGTAGAATATGAGGAGGTCCTGTCGGCGGCTGAGATCTTGCCTCGCCCTGGGAAAGCATGGAGAGATTTCCACAATCCTGCCGGGGAGGAGCCGGAACCTGCTCCCTCCGTCATAACTGAGGAGGGGATCGCAGAACTGAAGGCTAGGTGGGGAATCCCCCGCCACGTCTAAATACTGCCGGCGGTGGGGGACGACATAGTCCATTTTGACCTCCCAGGGTATTGCGCGTTCTACGCCTACCCTTTATTGTTGGATACACGCTTACTCTCGCTCTCTTGGTGGTATATTTCTGCCGCTTTTACGAGGTATGCCCAGCGCAACTTTCATCGTACCCGTATAAATTGTTCCTCATGCTGCTCAAGTTTGCGGAGCTTGCTGGTCGTAAGATCACTTTGGGGCATATGCTCGATATTTTCGCCCCTCAACTCATTCGTGGCACGATGATTCACATGCGCCACCGAGGGTTGAAGAGTCTGGTGGTGAAGATGGACGATAGAGCCAACCGTCGCTTCTACTAGAATTACTTTTATGTGCGGACCAAACACCTTGTGGCGGATCCTACGGGGTTCCCTGAGAAATGAAACTTCGCCCGTAAGTTTCTATGCTTTTTGTCGGAGTGATGTTTGACTGCTTTCTTTTGGGTAGTACTAAACTATGTTTTTACAGCCGCGAAGCTACCCCCTGCACCTTTTGATGGTATTCGCGAGCGGGTGAGCGCCATACTTCCTCATACGGTGGGTGTCCGTACATGGTCGTCCTTCTACGAGAAATATGGACGCAAGCCCCTTACTAGTGAGTAATATAATCTTTGTTCGCTATTCCTCCTCCTTCACTTTTTACTTGGTTTCTTATGTGATGTTTGTCGATGCTAGGAAGAGTGCGGATAGCGAGGGCTCCTCCATTAGCTTTTCGTCAACTTGCCTCGTCTACTCGTCCTCCCTCGGCATCTACTACCCGACCTTCGTCGAGGGCCGCTTCAGTTGAATCTACAACTACGGCCGTACATGCGGAGTTTACCCCTCGAGATTTCAGCCTCTGTCACCTCCCCAGCGAGGGAATCTTCCCGTGCCGAGGAAAGGGAGGGGCCATCAAAGAGGAGGCGAGTGGAGTTTAAAACGGCTCCTTCAGCGGTGATACATTTAGAGGAAGACATTCCCTTGACGGGATCTAAGGCGGGAGTTGATGTCGTTCCGCCTATAGAGACGGCGCCACCTATTGTGTCTGCCCCATCGATGGAGATTCCCGCTGCTGTGATTAATCAGCCACCTGCCGCGACAGGGGTTTAGACTTTTGAGGCTGCTGCTACTGCTTTGGACGGGCCTTCGTCCTCGATATCTAGTCGTGTTTCTTCCTCGGCCACAGAAAGGGGGAAGGGTGTCATGGTCTACGACTACGAATCCGAGTCTGATCTTGATCCTGATGATGTTAGGATGTTTGAGGAGGGTCTTACCCGTTCGATGGTTCATGCGGGAGTGTCGTCCCGTATTCTTGAGATTCCGTCGGATATCAACCTTCTGGGAGATACAGAGGACCTGGTGCCGCAGTTTGACCTCTTCTGCTCCGCCGCCGAGAGCGAGGCTCTTCGGAATGTTCCTGATATTGATTTGATGCATGAAGTGGCCGCTATGGGCTTGAGGGTACGTTTCACTTTTCTTTCATGTTCCTTTCGTTTTTCTTGTTGGCCTGGCCTTAGCCTGTCTTTTCATTTTTCAGACGTATATGGTGTAGATTAAAAGTGCTCGCGGGCCTGATACTCGGGCCAAGATTTTCCTGACAATGCTGGGGAAATATCGACGCTATCGCGATAAGTGCCGTGAGATGCACGAGCGGCTGAAGGCGAACCCTGATGCTCGACCCCTCGGCAAGGAATTGGAGAAGAGGGACAGTAACTGATGGAGGCTATTCGCAGAAGTAGTGATAATAGGCTGAATCTAGGTAATTTGGCGATTGTTTATGCTCCCGCTTGATTATGTTTCAATGTCATAATATGGTTAATTGATAAAAAATAGGCTCTAATTGTGATTTGTACATATTCCAGGACGAGGAGCCTATGTGATGCCTTAAAAGAGGTGACTGGAACTATTTTTAGAGCAAGAACGACCCCTCGGAGCTGAGTACGCACGAAGACGAGGAAAAGAATCAAGGAATTAAGGACCTGGGCTATTTTAGCGTGCCCAAAAACAGAAGGTTGTCCAACTAGCGCGGTTAGATGCGCGCCCAGGTGCGCGACCGCGCTAGTCCAAAATCCGGAAAGACTCGTTCAGGGGTATAATTGGAAATCTGGAGGAATTCCCACTTAACCTATATAAAGTCAAGCTCGCCCAAGGATTATTTATGAAGGTTTTCATTGTTTAGTGCAAGAAATAGAGAAGCAAGAGGCAAGGAGGAGATTTGATCATCAAGTTCTTCTTTTCTTCCCTTTGTTTTTGCTATTTGTGATGAAATTGAACCTTATTGTGATGAACACTAGTATGAGTGGCTAAAACCCATTGTTCTAGGGTCATGGGTGAAACATGAATGTTGTTGTTTGAAGTTTAATTAGACAAAGTTGGTTTATCATATTGGGTTGTTTATTTAATTCTTCTTTAATTATTTTGCTGAGTAGCTAACAGTAAAATACTATCTACGAATCTTCAGTTGAACTCGAAAGTGGAAACTTTAGATTGCATATAGAATTAAATAGAGCAAGTTCTTGAACCCGGGCATCGGGGAACGGATTAGCAATTGGGATAGACATATACCCAATTGCCTTGCTTGGTTGAAATACAGGAATTGTAAATGCATTCTTATTAATCTTAATTCCATAGACATATAGGCATTGAGTTAACTTGAATAGGCGAGTAAGAACTCGATAGATTCTTATGACCAATATTAACCCTGTCAATCAACAATTCAGATAAATCAATTAGTCATTTTAAGCCAAGAACACAACACGATTGTCAGTTAGCCTGTGACCCTGGAATATGCTCTCCTACTGATTGTTATTCGAAATTGCTGGTTGTTTGGTTAATTGTTCTTGTTAAATTGTTGCTTGATAGTTTAGGCATTAAATTAGTTACATCTCCATTTTGTGAGAAAAACCCCTTGGATAGATAAGTTAATTGAGTTTGAATCAGTCAACAGCTAATCACAAGTCTTCGTGGGAACGATACTCTACTCACTACTTTATTACTTGACGATCACGTGCACTTGCGTGAGTATTTTTGGTCGCAACAAGTTTTTGGCGCCGCTGTCAGGGACTTAGAAATTAGCTACTTGACTGAGTTGAGCTTTTATTATTTATTTATTCAAGTTTTAATTTTCAGTTCACTTTGTTTGTGCTAATACAGGATCTTTTCTTGAATGCGAAGAAGTAGAAGCGCAAACGATCTCCTTCCTCTTGATCCCGAAACTGAACGAACACTTCACAGAGTGAGGAGGGAGGTGGACGCTAGAACTAGAATTGAAAGAGAGTTGAACATCTAGTCCAAACACAGCCAATTGAGATGGCAGGTAATGAGGAACGCGCGGTGATTGAAGCCGCAAGGCCCAGTCTGGCTAATATGACTCAGGCTATTGTGAAGCCTTATATCACTGGGCACTTTGAACTCAAACAATACATGGTGCAGATGATCCAGTCCACAGGGAAATTTGTGGGTTTACCTTATGAAGACCCGCAGAGGCACATTCAGAATTTCCTGGAAATTACGGATACTTACAATTATCCGAACGTTTCCAAGGACTATGTCAGGCTGACACTTTTCCCCTTTTCACTGATCGGGGAAGCTAAGGAGTGGTTGAATAAGGGCCAGCGAATTCAATCCGCACTTGGGATGATCTGGCACGGAAATTCTTAATCAAGTTTTTCCCCACTAAGAAAACAAAGATATTGAGAAGTCAAATTCTTGGGTTCGAACAACGAGCTGGCGAGACACTTCGTCAAGCATGGGAAAGGTACAAGAAGATGCTCAGAGACTGTCCACATCATTGTCAGACGTACGAGGTATTGGGTCACACTTTTGTAGATGGGTTAGATGATGCATCAAAGATGAATCTTGATTCAGCTTGTGGGGGTAGTTGCATGGCTAGACCGTACAGTGAAATCCAGATCTTGCTGAATAACTTCACGGCTAATGATCATAATTGGCAAGGTAAGGGTGATTCACGAAAGGCAATTAAGCAAAAAGCAGCTGGATTACTTGAGCTCGACGACTTGTCAGCCATGAGAGCCGATATTGCAAAGCTGGCCAATCAGATGATTAGGATGACAATGCAACAACCACAAACAATGCAACATGTGCAACAAATGGCTATTTGCTGCGAATTATGTGGTGACAATCATATGAGTGACATGTGCCCCACGAATCCAGAATCCATCTATTATGTGGGGCAACAGAACAGAGGTCCACCGAACCAGCATGCACAATACAGAAATTCTTACAATCCAAATTGGAGGAATCATCCCAACTTCTCATAGGGTGGAAATCAGCCGAATCAGAATCAGCATAGACCCCAAGGGGGTTTTAATCAGCCTCAAAAGCCACCCCAACAAATGGAAGAGAGTACCAATGATTTGCTAAAAAAGTTGTTGATTGACAATCAGCAGCTCAGGACCGATTTCAAAAATCTTGAGAGGCAAATGGGGCAGTTAGCAACAAATCAAAACACTAGACCTGCAGGCGCTCTCCCAAGTGATACAGAGAAGAACCCTCAAGTGAATGCAGTTACACTTAGAAACGGGAGGGAGCTAGAGGAAGTGCCAAAGAAGAGAAAAGATAAGCCCATACCTGAGGGGGAGTTGATCCCTAAAGTGACACACGAGCCAAAGAATGCTGCTGAAATTCCAGAGCCAGTGGAGGCCCCAAGGCCACCACCCCCTTTCCCCCAGAGATTGCAGAAAAAGAATGATGATCGCATGTTCAGCAAATTTCTCTCTATGTTGAGCCAGGTTCAATTGAATATCCCACTTTTTGTTGTGCTTCGTGAAATTCCTAAGTATGCTAAGTACATAAAAGATATAGTGGCTCACAAGAGAAGATTGACTGAATTTGAGACAGTTGCACTTACTGAGGAGTGCACTTCAAGGGTCCAAAATAAGCTCCCTCAAAAGCTTAAGGATCCTGGCAGCTTTACTATCCCTGTGCGAATTGGTAATATTGATGTGGGCCGTGCTCTTTGCGATTTGGGGGCGAGCATAAATCTGATGCCCTTATATTTATTCAAGCAATTGGGCCTGGGAGCTCCAGGCCAACTACTGTGATATTGCAGCTGGCTGATAGGTCGATAGCACACCCCGAGGGGGTGATTGAAGATGTGTTGCTGCAAATTGGGAAATTTATCTTCCCTGTTGATTTCATTATCCTCGATTATGAGGCTGATGAACTGGTTCCAATCATATTGGGGCTACCTCTCTTGGCTACTGGTGATGCAATTATCAAAGTGAGAGAGGGAAAAATGATCTTAAGGGTAGATGACGAGGAAGCAGTTTTTAATGTCTATAAAGCAATCCAACTTCCCCGCCACTATGAGGAGCTTTCAATGATATCTGTTGTTGAGGCTGATGAGCAAATTCATGACCCAAATGTATATCTAGACGATTCTCTAGAGAAAGCACTTATGTTGTTTGATAGCGTGGGGAGTGATGATGAGGTTGAGGAGATGATGCACATCATAGATACATCTTGTGCGTACATGCAAGTGATACACCCCTTTGAGCCTTTGAATAGGCCAGAAGGACCTCCTCCATAGCCGTCCATTGAGGAAGCCCCAAAAATGGATCTTAAACCTCTCCCACCTCACCTTCAATATGCTTATTTGGGTGACTCTGACATTTTACCTGTTATTGTTTCTTCTGACTTGTCTAAATTGCAGGAAGAGAAGCTGTTGAGAGTGCTACGTGAGCACAAGCGAGCACTTGGGTGGACGATGTCTGACATTAAGGGCATTAGTACAGCCTTTTGTATGCACAAAATCCTCATGGAGGATGGACACAAGCCCAGTGTAGAGCAACAACGCCGACTAAATCCAATCATGAAAGAGGTGGTAAGAAAAGAAGTGATTAAGTGGATTGATGCAGGTATTGTATTTCCTATCTCAGACAGCAAATGGGTAAGCCCCGTTCAATGTGTACCCAAGAAAGGGGGGATGACTGTGGTGGTTAATGAAAATAATGATTTGATCCCCACAAGAACTGTCACTGGGTGGAGGATTTGCATCGATTATAGAAAATTGAACAATGCCACCCGGAAGGACCACTTCCCCCTCCCCTTTATTGACCAAATGCTTGATAGATTAGCTGGCCAGGAGTACTACTGCTTCTTAGATGGTTACTCGGGGTATAATCAGATTGCTATAGCCCCAGAGGACCAAGAGAAGACCACATTTACGTGCCCCTATGGCACGTATGCGTTCAAGAGAATGCCCTTTGGTCTTTGTAATGCACCTGCGACTTTTCAAAGGTGTATGATGGCCATTTTTACTGACATGGTTGAGAGGTTTGTGGAAGTGTTCATGGATGATTTTTCTGTGTTTGGATGTTCTTTTGATAACTGCTTGATGAATCTTGATAAAGTGCTTGCTAGGTGTGAAGAAACTAACTTAGTACTAAACTGGGAAAAGTGTCATTTCATGGTACGTGAAGGTATAGTTTTGGGGCACAAGGTGTCTAAAAATGGTTTGCAGGTGGACAAGGCAAAGGTGGAAGCGATTGAAAAATTGCCCCCACCGACGTCTGTCAAAGGCATTCGCAGTTTCTTGGGCCATGCAGGTTTTTATCGTCGTTTCATTAAAGATTTTTCGAAAATTTCCTCTCCCTTGTGCAGGTTGCTTGAGAAAGATGTCTCCTTCAAATTTGATGATGCCTGTCTGAAAGCATTCGAGGAGCTGAAGGGAAGGTTGGTGACTGCACCAATCATAATTGCTCCGGATTGGGAGCAGCCATTTGAGTTGATGTGCGATGCGAGTGACTTGTCTATTGGAGCTGTTTTGGGGCAAAGGAGAAATAAAATCTTCCACTCCATCTACTATGCGAGCAAAACTCTGAATCCAGCTCAAACGAACTACACAGTTACTGAAAAAGAGTTGCTTGCTGTGGTGTGGGCGTTTGACAAGTTCAGGTCATATCTAGTGGGGACCAAAGTCATCGTCTACACAGATCATTCAGCTATCAGATACCTGTTCGAGAAGAAAGACGCCAAACCGAGACTGATTCGGTGGGTCCTCCTCTTGCAAGAGTTTGACTTAGAGATTCGAGATCGCAAAGGAACAGAGAATCAAGTGGCTGATCACTTATCCAGATTAGAAAATCAGAACCATGTAGCTGAAGGGGGTGTAATCAAAGAAACATTCCCTGATGAGCAGTTATTGGCAATCACCTCAAGCACAGCCCCGTGGTATGCAGATTATGTGAATTTTATTACAAGTGGGGTGACACCACCAGAATTGACACCCGATAATAGAAGAAGGTTCCTACATGATATGAGGCTCTACATGTGGGATGAGCCATTCTTATACAGGCTCTGTGCAGATCAGTTGGTGCGGAGATGTGTTCCTGAGGAGGAGATGAATGCCATACTTCATGACTGTCACGCCTCACCATACGGAGGTCATCATGGTGGTGATAGGACCGTCCAGAAAGTTCTACAATCAGGTTTTTATTGGCCAAAATTGTTTAAGGATGCACATGCCTTTGTCAAAATGTGTGACAGTTCCAAAGAACCGAAACGATCACAAAGAAGCACGAGATGTCGCTGCAAAACATTCTGGTAGTGGAGCTTTTTGATGTGTGGGGGATTGACTTCATGGGACCGTTTCCACACTCTAATGGTCATAGGTACATCTTGCTGGCAGTCGACTATGTTTCCAAGTGGGTGGAGGCCATTGCTCTTCCCACTAATGATGCAAAGGTTGTGGTAAGCTTTGTCAAGAAGCACATCTTCACACGCTTTGGAACTCCAAGAGTGTTGATAAGTGATGGAGGGACGCACTTTTGCAACAAATTGCTGAATAATGTTCTGGCAAAGTACGGAGTCAAGCACAAGGTTTCTACTGCCTATCACCCCCAGACGAGTGGTCAAGTGGAAGTGTCCAACAGAGAGGTAAAGCAGATTCTTGAGAAAACAGTGAGTGGAAATAGAAAAGACTGGGCCGGGAAGTTAGACGACGCATTGTGGGCATATCGAACTGCATACAAAACTCCCATAGGTGCTTCTCCGTATAAATTAGTTTATGGGAAGGCATGTCACCTGCCCGTCGAACTTGAACACAAGGCCTATTGGGCAATTAAAAAGCTGAATATGGATGGGGACTTAGCTGGTGAGAAGAGGTTGCTGCAGCTCAACGAGCATGATGAGTTTCGATTGCACGCATATGAAAATGCCAAATTGTATAAAGAGAAGACTAAGAGGTGGCATGACAAGCACATCCAACATCGAGAGTTTGAGCCAGGGCAAGAAGTTCTTTTGTTCAATTCGAGGTTGAAGCTTTTTCCCGGAAAGCTTAAATCTCGTTGGTCAGGCCCTTTTGTTGTGGTAAGTGTGAAGCCTCATGGAGCTGTGGAGTTGCGGGATATGAGTTCAACGGGTACTTTCTTGGTAAATGGTCAGAGGATAAAACATT
>NW_017671133.1:152990-155707 GCF_001879085.1 Nicotiana attenuata
TAGGAGGTAGTCACTATTCCTAAATATATCCTACCGTCCCTTAGCCCACATTACAACCATGAAAAAGTCCTAATTGATTTTAGATCGAGCGAGCCTACATTAGTAGAGAGTTTACATCAAGGGCAAGCTTATGGTACCAATTGCATGCATGTGACTTCTTTTGTGAGGGTGAGCGATTTTCTTTGATATATGTGAGCATGAAATTCGAATGTGTGGATTGATTCTACTTTCTTTGCTGTGATTGTGAGGGCATGTGACTCGTGAAGGAAAAGCAAGTCTTGAGTTCTGTGTAGAGTACTTTGAGGAAGTGTGAATATTGCTTGGCACTTGAGAGTCAACTTTTGAGGCTGAGATTGTTCACTACTAGGCGTAGCATATGTGAATTGTTCTGGGTGTAAGGCATTAAGGGAAATTGTTGAGTGGAACCTCTAGAGAGTATAGTTTGATTGATCGAGGACGAGCAATGAATTAAGTGTGGGGTGTTGATAATAGGCTAAGTCTAGGTGATTTGGTGATTGTTTATGCTCCCGCTTGATTATGTTTCAATGTCATAATATGGTTAAATGATGAAAAATGGGCTCTAATTGGTAATTTTACACATTGCAGGATGGTGAGCCTATATGATGCCTTAAAGTTGTGATTGGAGTTGCATTTGAGCAAGAAAGACCCCTCGGAGCTGAGTGCACGCAAAGACTAGACAAAGAATTGAAGAAAAAATGGCAGGAAACTAGCGCGAGGACTAGCGCGATCGCGCTAGTCTAGAAGCGGGAGGCAGAATGTCAGGAAACTAGCGCGAACTCTAGCGCGAGCATTAGCGCGTTCGCGCTAGTCCCAGTTCCGGAAAAGATTTGTTAGGGGCAAAATTGGAAATCTGGAGGAAATTTCACTTAACCTATATAAAGTCAAGCTCGCCCAAGGATTATATATCAAGGTTTTCATAGTTTAGTGCAAGAAACATAGAGGCAAGGAGGAAAATCCCACTTCAAGTTCTTCTTTTCTTCGTCTTGTTTTTACGTTTTGAATGAAATTAAACATTATTGAGATGAACACTGCTATGAGTAGCTAAAACCCATTGTTCTAGGGTCATGGGTGAAACATGATTGTTGTTGTTCAGTGTTTAATTTAACAAAGTTGATTTAATCATATTGGGTTGTTTATTTAATTCTGTTCTTAATTATTTTGCTGATAGCTAACAGTGGAATGCTATCTACGAATCTAGAGTTGAACTCGAAAGTGGGAACTTTGGATTCCATATAGAATTATATAGAACAAGTTCTTGAACCCGGGCATCGGGGAACGGATTCACAATTAGGATAGACATATACCTAATTGTCTTGCTTGGTTGAAATACAGGATTTATAAATGCATTCTTGTTAATTTTAATTCCATAGACATATAGGCATTAAGTTAACTTGAATAGGCGAGTAAGGAGTCGACAGATTCTTATGAGCAATATTAACCCTGTCAATCAACAACCCAGATAAATCCATTAGTTATGTTAAGCCAAGAACGCAACATGATTGTTAACTAGCCCGTGATCCTGGAATACTCTCTCCTACTGGTTGTCATTCGAAATTGATATTTGTTTGATTGATTATTTTAGCTAGTTTATTAATTGATAATTTAGGTAGTAAATTAAAGACGAATATCCTTTATGAAAAATCTCTTGGATCGATAAGTTAATTGAGTTTAAATCAGTCAATAGTTAATCACAAGTCTTTATGGGAAGGATACTCTACTCACTACTTTATTACTTGACGATCACGTGCACTTGCGTGAGTGTTTTGGTCGCAACAAGTTTTTGGCGCCGCTGTCGGGGACTTAGAAATTAGCTACTTGACTGAATTAAGCTTTTATTAGTTATTTGTTCAAGCTATAATTTTCAGTTTACCTTGTTGTGAACACAGGCTTTTCTTCTAAATGTGGAGGAGCCGAAGCGTAAACAATCTACTTCCCCTTGATCCTGAGATTGAACGAACACTTCACAGAGTGAGGAGGGAAGTAGACGCAAGAACCAGAATTGAAAGAGAGTTGGACATAGTAGTCCAACCACAGCCAACAGAGATGGCAGGGAATGAGGAACGCGCGGTGATTGAAGCCGCAAGGCCCAGTCTTGCTAACATGACTCAGGCTATTGTGAAGCCTGATATCACAGGGCACTTTGAACTCAAGCAGTACATGGTGCAGCTGATCCAGTCCACAGGGTAATATATGGGTCTATCTCATGAAGACCCGCAAAGGCACATTCAGAATTTCTTGGAAATTACGGACACTTATAATTATCCGAATGTTTCCAAGGACTATGTCAGGCTGACACTTTTCCCCTTTTCGCTGCTTGGGGACACTAAGGAGTGGTTGCAGAAGGAGCCCGCAAACTCAATCCGCACTTGGGATGATCCAGCAAGGAAATTCTTAATCAAGTTTTTCCCCACTAAGAAAACAAGGTATTGAGAGTCAAATTCTGGGTTCGAACAACGAGATGGCGAGACACTTCGTCAAGCATGGGAAAGGTACAAGAAGATACTCAAAGACTGTCCACATCATTGCCAAACTGACGAGGTATTGGGTCACACTTTCGTGGATGGGTTAGATGATGCCTCAAAGATGAATCTTGATTCAGCTTGTGGGGGTAGTTGCATGGCCAAACCGTACAGTGAAATCCAAATCTTGCTAAATAACTTCACTGCTAATGATCATAATTGGCAAGGTGAGGGTGA
>NW_017671133.1:156559-161953 GCF_001879085.1 Nicotiana attenuata
GAAAGGCAGATGGGGCAGTTGGCAACGAATCAGAACACCAGACCTGCAGGCGCTCTCCCCAGTGATACAGAAAAGAATCCTCAAGTGAATGCAGTTACACTCAGAAATGGGAGAGAGCTGGAGGAAGTGCCAAAGAAAAGAAAAGACAAAGCCACACCCGAGGGGGAGTTGATACCGAAGGAAACTCATGAATCGAAGAATACTGATGCAATTCCAGAGCCAGTGGAGGCTAGAAGGCCACCACCACCTTTCCTCCAGAGATTGCAGAAAAAGAATGATGATCGTATGTTCAGCAAATTTCTCTCCATGTTGAGCCAGGTTCAATTAAATATTCCACTTGTTGATGTACTGCGTGAAATTCCAAAATATGCTAAGTACATAAAGGATATAGTGGCTCACAAGAGAAGATTGAATGAATTTGAGACAGTGGCACTTACTGAGGAGTGCACCTCAAGGGTCCAGATCAAGCTTCCTCAAAAGCTTAAGGATCCTGGCAGTTTCACCATTCCGGTATGCAATGGTAATATTGATGTGGGTCATGCCCTTTACGATTTGTGGGCGATTATAAATCTGATGCCCTTATCTTTGTTCAAGCAATTGGGCCTGGGAGCTCCAAGGCCAACTACTGTGATGTTGCAGCTGGCTGATAGATCAATAGTACACCCCGAGGGTGTGATTGAAGACGTGTTGCTGTTTCACTATCTTGGATTATGAGGCTGACGAACTGGTCCCAATCATATTGGGGCGACCTATCTTGGCTACTGGTGATGCAATTATTAAAGTGAGAGAGGGGAAAATGATTTTGAGGGTGGATGATGAGGAAGCAGTCTTTAATGTGTACAAAGCAATCCAACTCCCCCGCTATTATGAGGAGCTCTCAATGATATCCGTTGTTGAGGTTGATGAGAAAATTCTTGACACGAGTGTATATCTAGACGACTCTCTAGAGAAAGCACTTATGTTGTTCAATAGCATGGGAAACGATGAGGAGGTTGAGGAGATGATGCACATCCTGGATACGTCTTGTGCTTACATGCATGGGATACACCCCTTTGAGCCCTTGAATAGGCCAGATGGGCCACCCCCCAAACCGTCAATTGAGGAGGCGCCAAAATTGGAGCTTAAACCGTTGCCCCCTCACCTTCAATATGCTTATTTGGGTGACTCTGACACCTTACCTGTTATTGTTTCTTCTGAATTGTCTAAATTGCAGGAAGAGAAGCTGTTGAGGGTGCTACGTGAGCACAAGCGCACTTGGGTGGACAATGTCTGACATCAAAGGCATTAGTCCAGCTTTTTGCATGCATAAAATCCTCATGGAGGACGGACATAAGCCCAGTGTAGAGCAACAACGCCGACTCAATCCAATCATGAAAGAAGTGGTAAGAAAAGAAGTGATTAAGTGGCTTGACGCAGGTATTGTATTTCCTATCTCAGACAGCAAATGGGTAAGCCCCGTTCAATGTGTACCCAAGAAAGGGGGATGACTGTGGTGGTTAATGAAAATAATGATTTGATCCCCACAAGAACTGTCACTAGGTGGAGGATTTGTATAGATTACCGAAAATTGAATAATGCCACCCGAAAGGACCACTTCCCTCTCCCCTTTATTGACCAAATGCTTGATAGATTAGCTGGCCAGGAATACTACTGTTTCCTAGATGGTTACTCCGGGTATAATCAGATTGCTATAGCCCCAGAGGACCAAGAGAAAACCATATTTACGTGTCCATATGGCACGTATGCGTTCAAGAGAATGCCCTTTGGTCTCTGTAATGCACCTGCGACTTTTCAAAGGTGTATGATGGCTATTTTTACTGATATGGTTGAAAGATTTGTAGAAGTGTTCATGGATGATTTTTCTGTGTTTGGGTGCTCTTTCGATAACTGCTTAATGAATCTCGATAAAGTGCTGGCTAGATGTGAAGAGACAAACCTGGTGCTAAACTGGGAAAAGTGCCACTTCATGGTACGTGAAGGTATAGTATTGGGGCACCAGGTGTCTAAAAATGGTTTGCAGGTGGACAAAGCAAAGGTGGAAGCAATTGAAAAATTGCCCCCACCAACGTCCGTCAAAGGCATTCGCAGTTTCTTGGGCCATGCAGGTTTTTATCGTCGTTTCATTAAAGATTTTTCGAGAATTTCCTCTCCCTTGTGCTGGTTGCTTGAGAAAGATGTCTCCTTCAAGTTCGATGATGCCTGTCTGAAAGCATTTGAGGAGCTGAAGGGAAGGCTAGTGACTGCACCAATTATCATTGCCTCGGATTGGGAGCAACCCTTTGAGTTGATGTGTGATGCGAGTGACATAGCTATTGGAGCTGTTTTGTGGCAAAGAAGAAATAAAATCTTTCACTCCATCTACTATGCGAGAAAAACTCTGAATCCAGCCCAGATGAAATACACAGTTACTGAAAAAGAGTTGCTTGCAGTGGTGTGGGCGTTTGACAAGTTCAGATCATATTTAGTGGGGACCAAAGTCATCGTCTACACAGATCATTCAGCTATCAGATACTTGTTTGAGAAGAAAGATGCCAAGCCGAGACTGATTCGTTGGGTCCTTCTCTTGCAAGAGTTTGACTTAGAAATCCGAGATCGAAAAGTAACAGAGAACCAAGTGGCTGATCACTTGTCCAGGTTAGAAAATCGGAGCCATGTTGCTGAAGGTGGGTCTATCAAAGAAACATTTCCTGATGAGCAGTTATTGGCAATCACCTCAAATGAGGCCCCGTGGTATACAGATTATGTGAATTTCATTGCAAGTGGGGTGACACCACCGGAATTGACACCCGATAATAGAAGAAGGTTCCTACATGATGTGAGGTTTTATATGTGGGATGAGCCATTCTTATACCGGCTATGCGCAGATCAGTTGGTGCAAA
Organism: Nicotiana attenuata; assembly: GCF_001879085.1. Lineage (NCBI taxonomy): Eukaryota > Viridiplantae > Streptophyta > Magnoliopsida > Solanales > Solanaceae > Nicotiana > Nicotiana attenuata. The sequence continues at coordinate 159,439 of NW_017671133.1, forward strand.
GATGTGTTCCAGAAGAAGATATGAATGCAATATTGCATGACTGTCACGCGTCACCATACGGAGGACATCACGGGGGAGATAGAACCGCCCAGAAAGTTCTACAATCAGGTTTCTATTGGCCCAAATTGTTTAAGGATGCACATGCCTTTGTTAAAATGTGTGATAGATGCCAAAGAACCGGAACAATCACCAAGAGGAATGAGATGCCTTTGCTGAATATTCTGGCAGTAGAGCTATTTGATGTGTGGGGAATCGACTTCATGGGGCCATTCCCATACTCTAATGGGCACAGGTACATCTTGGTGGCATTGGACTACGTGTCTAAGTGGGTGGAGGCCATTGCTCTTCCCACTAATGATGCGAAGGTAGTGGTGAGTTTTGTAAAGAAGCACATTTTCACACGCTTTGGAACTCCACGAGTGTTGATAAGTGACGGAGGATCGCACTTCTGCAACAAATTGCTGAAAATATCCTTGCAAAATATGGAGTCAAGCACAAGGTTGGCACAGCCTATCATCCCCAAACGAGTGTCAAGTGGAAGTGTCAAACAGAGAGGTGAAGCAGATTCTGGAGAAAACAGTGAATGGGAATAGAAAGGACTGGGCTGGAAAGCTCGACGACGCATTATGGGCATATCGAACTGCATACAAAACCGCCATAGGTACTTCACCTTATAAATTAGTTTATGGGAAGGCATGTCATCTGCCCGTCTAACTTGAACACAAGGCCTATTGGGCAATTACAAAGTTGAACATGGATCTGGATTTAGCTGGAGAGAAGAGGTTGTTGCAACTCAATGAGCTTGATGAGTTTCGATTGCACGCATATGAGAATGCCAAGTTATATAAAGAGAAAACTAAAAGATGGCATGACAAGCACATCCAACATCGAGAGTTTGAGCCGGGGCAAGAAGTTCTTTTATTCAATTCGAGGTTGAAGCTTTTTCCTGGAAAGCTTAAGTCTCGTTGGTCAGGCCCTTTCGTTGTGGTGAGTGTGAAGCCTCATGGAGCTGTGGAGTTGCGGGATATGAGCTCAAGTGGTACCTTCTTGGTAAATGGCCAGCGGATAAAACATTATTGGGGTGGTGACATTGCACGTCACAAGACCTCGATGGACCTGTCGGATGCTTGAAAACGTGTTGAGTCGTGCCGCGACGTTAAATCAGGCGCTGGAGGAGGCAACCCATTGAATTGTTGTAACCGTCGTGCCACGACAATAACTAAGGCGCTGGTTGGGAGGCAACCCAATGATAGTTGTAGTGTTATTTGTGAGTTTTATAGAATGCTAACCAATGCAGGTGACAAAGGGGCAGGCGAAAAGACCATCGATCATGGTGAACACAGGTGAAAAAAAAAGTGGAAAAACGTGTCGCCAGTAGCGCGATCGCGCTACAGTTCGCGCTAGAGGTCGCGCTAACTGGGCAACATTCTGCCTAAGTTGCACAACATTAGTGCGAACACGCTAGGCTTCGCACTACAGTTCGCGCTACTAGCGCGAACGCGCTAATGCTCGCGCTAAAGCTCGCGCTAAAAGTGTAACATTCTGCCTGGACTAGCGCGATCGCGCTAGCTTCGCGCTAGACTTCGCGCTAGTCCCGCCCCAGAAATCACTGGGTTGAGGTCGTTTTAAAGTTTTTTTTTTTATTTTTTATTTTTTATTTGTATTCTTCCTTTTTCTTCTTTAGTCTAAACCCCCCCTCTACTCTAATTCCCCAAAACTCGCAATACCCCTTTCCCCCCTTCCCAATCTCACGATCTCACTTCCCCCACCAGGCTCACACACACGTTTTTCTCTCTACTCACCACCATCCACACCATAGGTATGAACCCTAGTTGCAATTTCTTCTCTTTTCTTTCTCTTCTTAATTTTTCTTTTCTTTTTAGATTTTTGTGGTTGTAGTTCAATGTGTTTGTGTAGTAAGTGTTCTTTGCTTTTTATGTGGAGGAATTGGAAAAATATGCTGTGGTGTTGGTGTGTGATAAGTGTGGGGTGGGTGGTATTTGATTTGTGCTATTGATGAGATTTTGTGGTGGACTCATGTTATAAAATTCTTAAAAGGGGTTGTGCAGGCCTAATGCCCACAAGGTGTTTGTGGAAAGGCCTCAATGACCTTCACTATGTAGTTGTGACCACTCACGCGCGTGAAGTTTGAGTAACCGCAGTGTGTCACATCTTTGTGTTCAACCTTGCTAATGAAGCCCCATTTTTCAGGTATTATGGCACCATCGCGAAAACGCCGCTCCACAGGTCCATCCTCAAGCAGCCAAGCCGACGCACCCAGGACACAGAGTGCACACCCTTTTGACAGTAGCAAATTTGTCTCAGCCGCGGCTCAAGGCCGCTTTGCGGAGAAGGCCACTAAACAGCCGATTCCAGAGAGGGGGATTGATATGAATTCACTCCAGCAAAAATGCCCTCACATGTACACGGAGCTGCTAAGACGGGGGCTGCAGACCTTCATCAATGAGCCAGGGGAGGCCAATGCAATGGTTGTGCGGGAGTTTTACGCTAATCT
>NW_017671133.1:165020-206146 GCF_001879085.1 Nicotiana attenuata
GAAAGCTCGAAATAACACCCTTAAGGCCAAGGGCCTCCGCCAAAAAGAAGAGTTCGACCTCGATCGAATAACGACGGATTAATATTTCGACCAAAGCTCGAAATAACACCCTTAAGGCCAAGGGCCTCCGCCAAAAAGAAGAGCTCGACCTCGATTGAACAACAACGGGTTAATATTTCGACGAAAGCTCGAAATAAAACCCTTAAGACCAAGGGCCTCCGCCAAAAAGAAGAGTTCGACCTCGATCGAACAACAACGGGTTAATATTTCGTTGAAAGCTCGAAATAACACCCTTAAGGCCAAGGGCTTCCGCCAAAAAGAAGTTTTCGACCTCGATCGAACAACAACGGGTTAATATCTCGATGAAAGCTCGAAATAACACCCTTAAGTCCAAGGGCCTTCGCCAAAAAGAAGAGCTCGACCTCGATCGAACAACAATGGGTTAACATTTCGATGAAAGATCGAAATAACACCCATAAGGCCAAGGGCCTCTGCCAAGAAGAAGAGTTCGAACTCGATCGAACAACGACGGGTTAAAATTTTGACGAAAGCTCGAAATAACACCCTTAAGGCCTCTTGGATCGATAAGTTAATTGAGTTTAAATAAGTCAATAGTTAATCACAAGTCTTTATGGGAAGGATACTCTACTCACTACTTTATTACTTGGCGGATCACGTGCACCTGCGTGAGTGTTTTGGTCGCAACAGTATTCTCGGCCATCATCCCTCTACTTAATTCGAGCTCGTCTTCCTTAGCCTTGAGGGACGCTTTGAGTTCACTATTGCGGGCAACGGCCTTCATGAGATCCTCGGCTCGTTCTCGCAGCTCCTCGACCTTGCGCGCCAGTTGGTCCTCACTCTGTTTAAGCCCTTCACAGAACAATTGGAACTCAGGGTCCTGATGGTAGATGTCTGCCATCGCACGATGCTTAGTGCGATACTCCTGATATTTGGAGAACATCTTCTTGTAGACGGCCGTCCTCTTCTTTTCCCGGCGCTCACGTTCAATCTCCATGATAAGGGTCTGGTACAACAAGAAAAAGTCAAAACAAAAAGACAGATAAAAAATAGTAGCGCGAACCCAATGACGAAATAGAAGAGAAAGATATCTACCCGCAAGGCCATGTCGGTGACGTTCCGGGACAATTCCGTGTCGTTCATCGTTCTAAGAGCCTCGCTCTCGAGGGCAGCACATAAAGGGGCTAAAACAGACACCACCTGATCACAGCTCGACAATATGTTATAGTCCCCAGGGACAACTATATGCCGATCAGAGCACGCCATCCTAACCTCCACATGAGTGTGACGCTCCAAAAATTCACGAACGTCTGCCAGGTCGATATTAGAAGACACGCCACCCTCAGCGGAACGCATGGAACCACCTCCCGGGTATACCCCTTCCGTTTGAGGGGACCTCCACGCCGCAATAGCATCGGCAATAAATGAGGGCACAGGTGCCGTCCGCGAAGCACCCATAGTGCTCCTAACAGCTACCACGGCCACCTCTTTCCCGAGCTCTACTCTCCTCCTGTTCCTCAGCAACGACTCGTCCCCATTAGAGGATTCGTCTGCGGGGTGATGGGCCGGCACGGAAGAGGTCTCTTCCTCACGACCATCTCACGAGAAGGATCCCCTATCTGTATCGGTTAAGCCCGGCCCTCCCGGATGGACTCACTCAGTGTAAACTGCATCCCTGCAGCAACAGCCTGTCGAAATGCGGGGCTGGGGCCCTACGCCTAGAAGCTCCCCGGCCTGTTATCGAAAAGAATTGTATCAATAAGCAACGACATACAATCAACGAGTGATATAAGGGAAAACATTTACCAGCTGAGACTCTCGGCCCGAAGCGTTTTACAAAAGCAGGCCAGTCTCGAGTCCCCACTGCATGGGGGAGCAGACGAGCTACCCAATCCCTTATACCTGCAATAGGGCGAGGTGGACGCCCCATAGCTACAAACGAGAGGTAAACAAACACTAAGGTAAATAAAGAAGAAACAAAAAAAGAAGAGGGATAAAATAAGTGGTGACACTCACGTTTCTCATTCCATCGCTCTGGGAACCTAGCAGGATCAGACACGATGTGGGCAGTTCTGACAAAGAAGTACTTATGCCAAAACTTACGACTCGCCCAGTCGTCGGTCCCAACTACCAGTCCTTTTGTCCCCCGGTGCCTCAAATGTACCATGGTACCCTTGTGAAAGCTGGGCGAAAATAAGTGTAAAAGGTGGTGAACCGTAACCTCACACTCCGCCAACTCCGCGTATTTGGTTAGAAGCAGGAGTATTTTATGCGTATACGGAGAAAGTTGAGCCGGGCAGATCTGGTAGAATCGACAGAACTCCTCCGCTAACGGAGGAAGGGGGAAGGAATGACCGATCACAAAGGGGTACTCATAAAAAGCACAGTACCCAGGCCTATGAGTTTCCACAAAATCCCTTCCCGCTGGAACGATATCAACGTGGGCGGGGATGTTATACTTTGAACGGAGAGCATCAATGTGAACTTGCTCCGTTTCGGAGAATACAGGGATAGGAGTAGGAGGAGGATCTTTGAGAAAATCACTTCGAGACATAGGGTGTCTCAACAGCAACTCCTCAACGGTAGGAAAGCTATCTCCTTCCTCCGCCATCATGCCCTCATCGCTAATAGGGGGTGCCACGGATATCAGAGTGGAGTCAGAAACCCCTTCTCGAGACCGGTGTGAGTTAGGCATCTCCCCGGCGATAATGTGGTAAAGTGACACAGACGGTTAAGAACGAAAAAGGGAAGAGGAAGAAGCGAAGAAAATGTAAAACACAGGAGAGGTCTGAAAGAAGGGCAAGAGATGAAATGGCCAAGAATTTTTGAAAAAACAAACCCTCCCCTATTTATAGGATTGGGTAGCATCGGAATCAAAGGAAAAGGCAGCAGAGTAGCACCGGAATCGAGGTGAAAGACTGCAGGATGGCACCGAAATCGAAGCGACAAGCCGTCAGCCCCTGTCTCGAAAACACGCATAATGATGACGCATATGGAGATGACGTCATTCCCCGATAAGACACACCACCAAAGTCTTATTAAGCCCGTTGACCCCCTAGTGTTGGCCAAGTCATAACGCTCCATGAAGCCATATTTCTCCACGAAGTATGGACGATGTCCGCTTATCGAGGACGCGCCAAATAGCGACCTCGACAAGCGGAGGGACTAACTGTATGAGTCCAAATTTGGACGACCACAACTATTTGACAAAGGCAATGGAAGACAAGATATTCGTAAGCGGAACGTCCTACGAGAGATGACAGATAGCGGATAGAGAACAGACGGCTATTGCAGCAATGTAGGCCCGATTAGGGGTATTTTGGAATATTTCCACGTATATTCCCTAGGGTATGTCCTCTAGGGTACAGAAAGGGATTAGCCCTTATATATAGGGGAGGAGATACCTAGTAAGGGGACTCTCTCGAGCTTTTGAGAACGATTCAATTGATAGCAAAACTTGTAAACTCTCTCCGATATTGAAGATTATCCTTCTCACTGTACAATTATCGCCTTTTACATAAGATCAACAACCACTTTCCATCGTGTTCATTACTTGCGTCTTATGTTCTAGAGCTTATTATGCTTAGCTGAGATTTACCCCTTCATTCTCTTTGATTGATTTATTCAATTAGATTCCAATATCTTTTCAATCAAACAAGGGCCTCTGTCATTCTTCGTCATCATATTAATACATCGAAACTGACATGGTTTTTAATTTATGGAGTATGTTTAGGATTGGTGAACCGTGAAAGATTGAATCGATCTAATTTTCCAACTGTCGCAATTCAAGTTTCACTTACTAATTGACTCAGATTTATACTCTCTTTGGATTTGATAAGGGTTTTGACAATATTAGCAGTACATGTTTGACTCTTTGGTCCACACACATTAGTACATTAGTAGTTATCCTTTCCTTTGAAGCTATGATAGAATATTATTTTAATTTCAATTTAAAATACTCCATTATTTTTGGCGATCTGGAAATGCTAATAATAAAATGTGTTAATTGTATAGGTCCAAATTTGGTAACCATGATAACGGATAAGCAAGACAAAGGACGGGGTCGACCACGGCACAACGACTGAAGGTCGTCCTCATGAAGGCTGACGCCAGAAGCGGGCAACTGAGATAGGATAGTAACGGTAACTTAAGTTTAGAAGTGAACATAAAGAATATTCCTTTGGATATTCTTTATGCTGTACTTTTTAGGGCTTTTGGGGAATGTCTCTTATAAATAGGAAGAGATAGGGAACAAAAAGGGGATCTGCCTTTTTGAACTAGAACATATTGTAAAAATTGAAAGAAGAATATACGAAAGAGTTGTCTTATTCATTTATTCAAGCACATGTTGTCCAACCCTTATCCATAAATCTCAAGATCCCATATACTTTTTTGGATCTCTCGCTTTTCCACGCCGCCACCAGAGAAAAGGAACATCCCAATCACATAATCATTGGATGATAGTTCCTTTCCCCATTATAATCTTTGTCATTGCTTACATTTATTAGACATTTATGTTGTTGTCAAGTATAACAAATTAAGTCCACTATTTAATGCTCCTGAACTCTACTCGTTATACAAAAGCTTTATTTTATTTTATCTAGAATTTATTAAGTTCAACTGAGATTCACCCTTTAACTCATCTCTAATTGGTTTAGCATTTATTTGCTCAAACAATTTGGCGCCATCTATGGGGAGGTTTTAGTTGAAACTATAGTTCTTTCTAGTTAAAAAAAAACATGTTTTCTTCGTCTGCTCAAACTGACGATGGCAGGAAAAGGAGATGGAAGACTGAAAGCGATAGCAGGCGTCACTACCAACATTATGAACACCATCAACGAAGATGGCAGGGGAGACAACGAGAACGTGACACCAAATGCCACGCCCAGGCAGAGTGCTTCACCTCCCCCTTACGAAAGCGTAACAGTTTCACGCGAAAGGGGAGCCTCCACGTCTACAGCTGAGGAAGCACCACCAGCAGTGAAAAAATTACTGGAAGAGTGGCTGACAAGCACTCTAAACAACATGCTCGACAAACCCGTTCAAAGGGAAAGCGGAAATACCGCGCAAACAGACACCACTGCGATCACAGGCGAGCAACATGTCCCTCAAACAGGTATCACTTACACCTTTGTTGATGCAGGTAATGATGCACTCGCAGCCATCCTGAAGAAGATGGAAGAAATGGAAATCGAAAACAAGGAACTCCACGACCAGATGAGGGAACATCAAGAAAGGGTCGATAAGATACCTGGTGCCCCAAAGCTACAACCAAAACGAGACGTTGGTCGTTTCGTCGAACAACCGTATAGCGAAGAAGAAGCTCCACATGCCATTCCCGAAACCTTCAAAATACCACCTTACCTAAAGATATACGATGGTACTACAGACCCCGAAGATCACGTCATCCATTACGTCACAGCGTTAAAAGGCAACGACCTTTCAAAGGAGCAAGTACCATCAGTTCTACTGAAAAAGTTCGGCGAAACCTTGACGGGGGGAGCTGCTATTTTAGTTATTTTAGTTTAATTGAATATTTTTTTAATAGAAAAGATTGGACTTTTCCCGACGATGGATCTATTAGACAATTTTCTTGAGGGATTTAAGTCTAAAGAAAAAAAGACAAAAAAAGATTTTCTTTTGTTAGGTAGTGTAGCAATTACCCCTTGGTTTTTCTTTGTGCCGCGGTTCTTTTCCAAGGGTTTTGTTTGAACCAGGTGTAGTTAACTTTTTTTGGGAGTAGGAGCCATTGTGTTGTGTTTTGAATTGAAGCAATATCTCTTGACTTTGTTATGCCTTGAGAATAGTGAGTACTTTGGTTGTGACTCTTAGGATCAGTTTTTGACTCTTGTATAAGTACCTTAAATTGTATGATCTTAAATTTGCTTAACTGCTTTGACTAGAGTGTCTTGATGAATCCAATAGTGAGTGAGTTATGTGTCATGTGTGTGTAAGGATTTGTTATATTCTGTGCATTGCATTTGATGCCTAGAACTTGCCCTATGTGTTTGCAAAGCGAAATAGTAGTTTTGTTCAGTCTTGGAAGTGATATAGGCGTTTCTTTGTTGAGCCAAATATGTATATTGTACCCACGTAATTGTTATGTATCGTAGTTAATCCCTTTGAGCCTGTAATCCTGTTTCTTTTGCAACCACATTACAAGCCTTACTCATTTGTTTGAATTAACTATCTAGTTAAACCATTGTAACCTCTCATGAGCACTTGAATTGTTTATGAACTTTGTAAAAGTTAAAGTGTGGGGTGGTTGGTTTGGCTTTTGAGTGGAACTAATTAAATAAGGAGAAAGGTGCACTGTTTTGAAAAAGTAAGAGCCACTTGAATTGAGAAAAAAAAGAAAAAATAGTTGGATTGTTGTGAAGAAAAAAAAAATTCCTTGATAAGTGGTGGCTTTTGATGTAAGTATGCTTAAAGAAGAATGGGGTAATATAAATTGATGTGAAGGTGGAGTTTTGGTTTAACATAAGTATGGGGTTTGAATGTTAAAGTATATGTATTAAAGTGCTTAGGAAGGTGTAGTCACTCTTATATCTAAATGTATCCTACCCGTCCCGCAGCCTACATTACAACCAAATAAAGTCCTACTTGATCCTAGACTAAATAAGCTCGAGTAGTAGAGTAGTACACTATGGGCAAGCCTATGGTGCATCTTTTGCGGCATATGAATGTTATTTCTGAGAGTGAGTGAATTCTTTCTATCTTGAGTTCCTAAGTGTTCTTAAATTTTATTGTGTGAAACTACTCTCTTTTGTTGTGTGAGGGCACTTGATTCATGAAGGAAAGGTAATGTCAGTGACCTCTATGTTAGAGTAAGTGGGTGAGTTGTGAATATGCGTGGTACTTGTGAGTCAAATCTTGAGGTGAAGATGTTACGCTTTTGTGCTTAGTCTATTTTAAATACTCTTGGTGTGATGAGTTAGGAGAATTGTTTAAAAAGGTCGTGTCTATAAAAAAGTTTAGTTTGATTGCTCGAGGACGAGCAATGGTTTAAGTGTGGGATGTTGATGATAGGCTATAATTACGTATTTTAGTCGATTATTACACTCTAATTTACTGCACTTTAGTTGAGTTTGCGTTTTAATCGCTAGTGTTTTGCACTAATTGTGTGTTTTATGCCTTGTAGGAGTGATTCCGAGCTATATAGATGTTATGGAATGAATTCAAGTGATTTGGAGCTTTGAAGTCTGAGTAAAAGCCCAAGGAATTAATCCGGGATCGTATTCGGGGATTAACGGATGATAGAGCAACAAAACGAAGAATCGGGTAGGCATATTGCGCACTGTCTAGTAAAATATACATAACTTTTTGCTCAGAACTTCATTTGGGCTCCACAATATAGAGTTGGAAAGCTAACTCAAAGGGATACAACTTTCATGTTTTACGTTTGTCCAAATTCCAAACGGAACAGGGTGAAAAACACGGTCGAAATCGCGACCGCGGACCTGACGTGGACTGAGGCAGTACACTAGGAAAGTACCGCGCCCGGACCGCGGCCGCGGACGTCCAGGCCTAGAAACTTGTCCTTTTTCACATAGGAGAAGGTATAATTGTTTGGGCCCGACCCTACTTGGTATATATACATGGAAAAATGGTATTTTGAGGGGAGGAGACCAATTTTTGACACAGATTCGACCTAAGGAGGCAGAGACACAATAGGAGCAAGGCGGGGAATTCTTCCACGAGTTTTTCCTTCCTCTTCCTATTTTTCATTGTTGGTTATGACTTTTAGTATTGTAGTTTTACATACTATTATGAATAGCTAATTTGTTATCTAGGGTTTTGATGGAACCTTTTGAAGGATAAATTCTTGTTATGTTTTTATATAATTGAGCCGTAGTATTTTCTCTATTTGTTCAACTATATTATTCTTGTGGTTGATTGAAGGGCCCTCAATTAGCTGTGCCTATTTAGTATGTATTACTCGGGAGAGAGTGCATATTTAGGTAGTTGTTGAACAACATCACTCCCGACGTATGTGAGGAGTCGATAACTAAGGGTTTAAAGGTGGGATTAGGGATAGCGAAACCTTGGGTGCCATCTAAGTGAGCTGTAATTAAAGCCAGCCAGTGTAACTTGGGAGAGTATGTCTAGTAAATTATCGTAATTACTCGGGAGAGAATTACAACACACAGAGCGCTCATGATTGGTAGAGAATACTTAGGCGAAATTATAGAAGACATAGCGCGAAGGATTCCGACAATTGGGGAAATCATAACTCTAGACCTCCTTAATCTTTTCTCCAACCTGTAGTATCTTTAGTGTTAAATTTATTATTTTAACTTGTTAGTTAGTTAGTTATACACAAGAATCTTAATATCTATAAGTTAGGAATTGTTCAAGCTTGTATTCTTGGTGATAGTGAACAACTGTAGCTAAGCCTTAGTTCTCTGTGGGATTCGACTCCGGACTTGTAAACCGGATTATATTTGCAACGACCGCTTAGTCCTTTTTATAAGGCATACTTGGGCGTGATCAGGAGCCTTAACCTGGTATTCACAACTGCCAGCGCGGTCAATAGCAAAATTCGAGGAAATGGCCGACAAGTTCGTCACTGCCCATGTAGGGGCTAAAAAGGCGGAAGCTAGGGTGAACGACATATTCTCCGTCAGGCAATCGCCTGGCGAGGGACTCAGGGACTTCCTCGCCCGGTTTAACAGAGTGAGAATGAGCCTACCAAATGTATCGAAAGGGATGGCGGTAGCGGCCTTCCAGAATGGGTTAAACAGGAACAGGTCGAGAGCAACCGGAAAGCTACTGAGCAGGCTCATGAAATACCCTCCCACTACTTGGGAAGAAATCCACAATGCCTATTGCGCCGAGGTAAGAGATGACGAGGACGACCTTAACGGCCCGACTCAATGGCTAACATCAATTCAAACGGAGTCGAGAATAGATGACGTAACGACGGTCAGAGAGATCAACCAGGTCCCCATCTTAACCGAGAAAGACATTAGCCCTACGTCAGAACAGCCATCCCACCGTCTCCCCGACATGCGGAAGGGCCTCCCAGGCCGCAGACAGGGACTCAACGAAATGAAAGAGGTATGGACGGGAGCCATACTAAGATAACAATCTCTCTTAGCTCCCCTTGCTCCATCCATTAGCTCTTCAAGTTGCCTAACATTCTCTCTCTACTAGGGACGGGAGCCATGCTAAGATAATATTTATCCCTTCTAGGCTTCCAGTGCCCATCTTTGTAGTACACATATCTAGCTGTACTATTTTAAAGTGTACCATCTAGGTGTCTCACAAGGAGATTTTATTAGTAAATTTACAATATCCATCGGAAATGTCAACTAACGCAAGCAATCCAACCATCATTTTGGGTTACTTTAACCCAGCTGGATCCTGATATCCCGTCCTTCTCTTAAACTATATCTGTTGGCTCCGATGGAGCATAACTGAGATGGATGTGGCCAATTGTATATACCTCTGTTATTGTTGAAGGTAACTCAAAAGGCTTATATTCCTCTGCCTCAATTGTAAATACTGATAATCTTCATTAACTGGATGCCTCGTACCCTTCTTCATCTTGCTTATTTTTCTTGTTGAAACTTGTATCTATTTTCCGAATCTCTCATTGCCTTTCACCATAGGGGTGGATAGATACTCCTACCTTAAGGCTCCTTATCAAAAGGCTTACACGTCTTAGTACACACATAATCTACTGAAGACCTTACATTTACTCATCATAAGCATCATGAAAAATCAAGTTCCTCTGACTCAACTCTTCCAAAGCCACATGCAACCTCTTAACAATTGTCTTTCTGGATGTAGGTATGTCGTATTACGAATAAAATAGAATTTAGGAAATTGAATTCTTACAACTAAGCTTTACCACACGATCTAGAGTAAGAAGAAAGAGTGACAATCCTAAATTTCCTGTAGCCTCCTGCTTATAAGTATGGTGCACAACACACCCATAAACAAGACTCTACTAGACACGCCTTGTAGACTCCCTAGGGCAGAATTTCTCTGATATCACTTTTGTCACGACCCAAACCGATGGGCCGCGACGGCACCCGGTACCTTACTCAACCGAGTACCAACATCACGTATCTTTCTTATTACATCATCATAGGTAAGTGGTCCAGAAGGGGCGTCATGAGATAACCAAAGTAAGCATGAGGGAATACCCTATATAGAATGACCCAACCTGATATAGAAACTCATACATGTGGCATACGGGCCTATAAGGCCAATGTGATCCATTATATACTTAACGTATAGGCCGATAAGGCCATACAAGTATCCGTATACATGACATGTGTCTACAAGCCTCTAAGAGTACATACTTATCATAAAGGTCGGGACATGGCCCCGCCATACCAAACAATACACGTCTAAATAATACTGACCAAACAAGCAACTTCGGAGCAAATGGAACGCACCAACATCTTCCGCTGAGCTGATAGCCTGTTTGGAGGACTCTCGACCTGTCTATCGGGACCTCCGGACATGAAACGCAGTGTCACCAGTCAAAAGGGACATCAATACTAACAATGTACCGAGTACGTAAGGAATGAAAATCAGTAAATAATAGACAATAGACACGAGAGAAACATGGAGTAAAAGACTCGACATGTAAGTCTAGATAACTCTGTAAATCATGTAATACTTATAGTGTCATGCATATACGTATGAATTTCATGTCGTGCATAGGTACATGTTTTCATAACATCATCAAGCCTCTGAGGGCATCCCATCATATCATCTCGGCCACTGTGGGCAAAATCATCAACGTATACCAGCTGACCAGGTGGTGGTTGTATATAATGCGGTAACCTTTTCCCATATCCCATACACATATAAATACGCGTATATAACGCCATCTGGTCATGGGTCAATGTACATGTATAAATGAATGCAATGCATGAGAAGTACATCAATAAAATCTCTCGGAACGTCATAAGACCATTATATCTCTGATTAATATCATGAAATAACCTTTATCAACTTACGTATTTTCTAAGACCCATGAACAGATGGTAGAATAATATGACACATGGGGAATCAAGATCATAAGCATCTCTAGTATTTCTATGAATAGAGTCATTTATGGAAATTGTGCATTTGCTCGTTTCATTTATGTCGTATAGATCATGCCAAAGGAAAGAAGGGATAGCCTTAACATACCTGGAGTAGGAAAAAATTCGTATGGTATTCTTGAGAAGGATTGAACCGTACTCCCCTAGAGTTGCAAAATCCCGTTGTTATTACGTAGTGCAATTTCGTATGAATTGCTTTGCAAATATAAGACTGCCGTCACTATAGTAGCATGAGGTCTCATATGAACTTCAAAAATTCCCTTACCAATTTTCCTTGTTTTTCCTTTCTGTATATTCCTTGCCAAAATAATGAATTTGATCATAATCTGGTTGTGAAAGCTTTCATCCGTAACCTTGAAATTTTTGGAGTTATGCCTTTTCACTTTTTAAACTAATAAAGGCCTTCTTAATTAGATCTTTACACCAAGAAATGAGATATGGATGTAGTAGTGCCACCACCTCCTCAGGCATTGATTAGTTGGCAATTTGTTGACACACTTACATACCCCCACATGTATAGTTGTCCCCTTATAATTATCCAACAAATTTCACTTAAATATTTATCCACAAATTCAATAATTAATCAATTACCCACGTAATTAAGAATTATCTCAATTTACTTAAAATACTACTCACTTTTAATACACTTTGTACACCTTACTATCATGGTCATGTGGTACCTTGTATGGTACTAGTCCATAAATACCGGGTATTTTAGATCGGGCCGTATTTTATCCCAAAATGTCAAGCTTCGACGAAATTCATTTTCTTCGATTTGCTTACCCTCTCACCTTCACGAATTTACTCATCACTTGTTTGAAATAGCATAATGCTTGTAATCTAAAAATAATCTCATTCCCGAACTTACATCGATTAACTTACGACGAAACTTTAATATACAAAAATGCGGGACGTAATATCTCATTTCTGAGCTTCCATCAATTTAATTATGGCATACTTTCACGTACAAAAATATGGGGTGTAACAAGTCTCAACAATATTTGCTCCCATAATTATTGAGTTTCCATGTGTCTTCTTTTCTGCAACTTTATTGTCCTCTTCGATCCTCAATCGAACGATGAGATTTTCAAGTTTTATCTCCTTGCGCTTGTGTCTCAAGTAGTTCTTAAAGTCCCTCCATAAATGAGGCAACTTCTCAATCATTGCTGCAACTTGAAATGTCTCATTTATTACCAAACCTTCAATGAGAAAATCATAATTAGTAATAAAATTAACACTTTCAATAGAAGCATTAATTCAGATTATACTTTCAATATTGAGATCATGAATTTTAACTTGCAGCTCTTGAACTTGTTTAATGACAGGATTGTTGTAACGATCCGACCGGTCTTTTTGAGATCTAGCGTGTCGTTCGACAATTTGAGGCCTTGAGTAGATTCAATTCATGTATTATGACATGTATGTGTGATCGGAATTGAATTTCTGGAAGTTCGGAGTTGATTTAGATGGAAAATTCTCAATTCGGAAGCCTTAAGTTGGAAGAGTTAACCAAGGTTTGACTTTTGAGAATCGAGATTTGAAGGTTCCAACAGGTTCGTACGACGATTTCGGACTTAGGTGTGTGTTCGGGTTGAGTATCGGGTGGTCCGGGAGCATTTCGGCGCTTATTGAGGAAAGTTAACATTTTGAAGGTTTTAGAGTTTCCTAAGTTTGGTTTGAAGTGGACTTTGGTGTTATCGATGTGCGTTTGGAGTTCCGAGCCTTGGAATAGGTTTGTACCGTGATTTGTGACTTGTACGCAAAATTTGGCGTCATTTCAGGATGTTTAAGTATTAACTGGACGTGTTCGTCAAAGTTTGAATGTTGGGAAGTTGAAAGGAGGTTTCGATCGCTGATTCGTAGTTTTGATGTTGTTTGGTGTGATTCGAGGCCTCGAGCAGGTTTGTGTCATGTATTGGGACTTGTTGGTGTGATTGGACGGGATCGCGGGGGCCTCGGGTGTGTTTCGGAGGGACTACGGGTCATTTTGCCATGTTGAGCTGCTGTTTTCTAAGGTCTGGTGCGTCCTTCTTCGCGTTCGCGAGGAAATGGCCGCGTTCGCGAAGGTCTGTGGGGGTGTTTGGCCATTTTCTCATCGCATTCGCGATTAGGGGTGCGCGTTCGTGAAGCCTAAGAGGAAGCAGTGCTTCGTGATCATGATTGGGGTTACGCGATTGCGTAAAAGGCAGGCAGGTGGTGGGAACCATGAAATTGTTCTATGCGTTCACATGTCTGGGGTCGCGTTCGCGAAAGGGCGGAGGAGTTGGTCACCACGTTCGCGACCAGTGCATCGCTTCGCGAAGGGAATATTGGAGCTGGAGCAGGATGCTCTTCACGAACGCGAGGGCAAGGCCGCATTGGCGAAGAAGGTCGGGCTGGGCAGTGTTGTTTTAAAACAGAAGGTTTGTCTCTTTTTCACCTCATTTCTTCCATGTGAGCCGACTTTGGAGCAACTTTGGAGCGCGATCTTCATCGTCAATCATGAGGTGAGTGATTTCTACATGTTGTGATTTAATACAAGAATTTAGGCCTGTAAATTCATGAAAATTTATGAATATTTTGGAATTTTTTAGAGAAAAACCTAAACATTATGTTTTTGGATTTTAGCACGAAATTTGGACATGGAATTTGAAATAAATCATATATTTGAGTTCGTGGTGTTATGACTTCTCAATTTTTACATATTCTATTAGCACACTAATATCTAAGTCCGGATAAAAATAACATACTAGTTTAATTGCAAAAAAAATCAAAACAACATAGAACACATGTAAAACAACTAATATGCATTTTTTATACGAGTTTCGACAAAAATTAAATCGGAATACCTCGATTTATGTTTTTTTGGAATGTTGAAGAATTGAAGATTCAACCACAAAGAGAGAAGGCCTTAGCTAGGATGTGGGACCAACACTATTTACTTTTTATGGACGAGAGGCAAAGCGCGGTTCATTAAGACGTTTTATGTAAAACGTCCTTTTGAAACACGTTTTAAGTAAACGTCCATTCAGCTTCAGGTAAAACGTGGTTTGAAATTACGTTTTATGTAAAACGCAATTTTAACGTGGTTCAAAACTGCATTTTATATATTTTGGTCACTAAGTTTTTCTTATCTATTTATGTATTTTGAGTCCAAAAAGACAACATTTAAGTTCCGGACTCCTTTTAATGCCGTCGAAACCTGGTGATCGATGTGAGGTTTATAATATTAGTATGCCGGTGGCTTTTTGGGATTTATGACAAAAGTGCTGATAAATGTAAACCTGCCTGCAATGTGGCAGCAAAGTAAGTATTATCAGAATACCGTTGTTTCATATTAGATGAGGTAGTTTGACTCGACACGGAGTTTAAGAAGAAAGAAGAAATTTTTTGAAATTTGTGGTCTTAATTAAAAGATAAGGGGGTAAAAGGTTTGTGGTGCCATGCCATTTTTGTGGCTATAAAAGCTTCTCATTAAGGGTAATGGGTAAAATGAAGAGTTTAAAGTTTGAATTATTTCCAAATTTTAGAAATGTGTCATTTATTTTGGAACAGACTAAAAAGGAAAGTACCTCATCTAATATGAAACGGAGAGAGTACTACTTATGTAAAAGTACCTGCGTATATCATCTAACTCAGCACTAATCCAAAATGATCATGTCTGTGAATTAATGCTTCCTTCACTTGTAGAGTCAGTTTGCGCACAATTCACACAAATTCATAACTATATGCAACTTATAAATTCTTTTGGGAACAATTTTGTTTTGGTATTGAATAATAACAGGCGGGTTTAATCGTACTGGGTCAGAAATTTTTTATACGTTGAATAATTTTATTGATACAAAAATAAAAAAAAGTGAATTGACTATCGATTTACTTAGTTAGAGTGACGATATGAGGAATTAGCTCAATTTTACGGGGATCGGCGTTTTGAGAAGTTCCGATATTTCAGAAATTCAATAGTTTATCTCAGGAAGAGGATTGAAAATTAACTTCCAATTTCCAGAACTATACAATGGGAGCCGGAATAACAAACCATGTACAAACGGAGAAAATAGAAGACAAAGAGTGAGCTAATCCCAACACTATAGTCACCTTCACTTGTCCTCTCTTTGGAATTGGTCTCCCATATTCTACCCTTCTTGACATCATGTTTACTTCGTTCATCACTATCTCTTTTCTTGCTCCAGCCATCTTTGAAATTCTCCGATGTGTTTTTACAACTAATGAAATACGGTGATGGATGGATCGCCGGTGGTTTCTCTGGTGAGAGTGGCGGTGGTGTACTCTCTACTGAGTCGCTGATGGTTGCTTGACACTCGTGTTTGAGTTGCTCGTTGGAGTGAAATGAATGGTCTCGTGAGTATATATAGTTGAGTGTTTGGTATTAGCCCCTACTTTTGGAGAAATTTACCATATTAAGCCATTGCTTATCTTTATCTCCATTATTAGAGCTACTGCTGACATATTCGTTGTGATATCGACCTTATTGTGTTCACATTGTCTTTTCACTTACATTTTTGCTTAAACCCAAAAGAAAAGACTTTTGTTGGTAGATAGAAATATCTAAATGCTGCTGTGCCCTAAATGATGTTTCAATTTAGCTGTTCTTATTCTTCATGAATGGAACAGATTACTAAACATAGGAAAAATACCATAGCATAATGGAATGCTTAAACAAGCGGCAATACTAGGGTATTTGGATTGACATATTTTAAGTGCTTATTGACTTTTAAGTACTTTTTTTTCTAGGAGTTTGTATTTTCTTAATGAATTTAACAAAAATAAAATAGTCATAAATTATGGACCGAAAGGAATATTTTTTAAAAGCCAATCCAAACACCATTATGCCATGTCACTTCAAGTGAGAAATAGTAGCAAAGTGTGGCATCCTATTAGTTCTGTCACTTTCTTTATTTCTTTTTCTTTGTTTTTCCCTCCATATAAAAGAGAGGTAGAGTAAGTTATGTTTCGGAAAGATAATGATTTAAACTAACTTAACATTTTTTAATCGCAAGTTGATGAGTGGTGGGCACATTTGCCAATTAAGCATGTACCGATATTTTGGTGGAAGCAAAAGAAAAAGCCATTAGAATAATCTGAAAGCAATATTTTAGTTCCCATGTTGCATAAAAACACGTGGGAATTTATATTATTGATACCAAATCCATTTAGCTAAAGTAAAGTTATCACTGAAAAGGAAAACTGGGCCAGATGGCTTTCTGTCATTTTCTTATCTTTAATTTGTTTTCAACACCAAAATTATTATGGACTCGTTCATTGTATTAAGACTCGCTTTTCGTTTAATTAGCCTGGTCAATATGTTCCATCTATCAGTTGCTTTGCCAATAATGACTATCAATTTTGATATTTCGTTTTTTAATTAAATGTTCCTTTAGGGTCTCTGTCATTCTTCGTCATCATATTAATACATCGAAACTGGCATGGTTTTTAATTTATGGAGTATGTTTAGGATTGTCTATAAATTTGGAGCATTAGCTTTGGCAGGATCTTGACTTGGTCGGTTTTCAGATACTATATGTTTCCCTTGGAATTTGAAAAATTTGCGTCCACACCTATGCTATATATTTTTTTTAGTGTTGCGTTTCCACTTACGATGGACTGTTACATGACTTGCTGAGTAGTGAGTACAACGTTCCAGCGTCAAACTTGACCTTCTTTGTCCCCCCCCACATAAAATATAAAGACAATGTTAAAAGGAAATGGCAGATGGAAGCTTATATTGCATAAAACAAGTTTCGCATAAGTAGTATTGAATTATTATTAAAATTTTCATCAGATCACTAAAAAAAAAATTTAAAAATAACTCAAAATTATATTCATGTCCAAACACAACTCTAATTTTCAAATACCATTTATTTGAAAAAAGTTTCACTGAAACGCCCACTTAACATCTCAAACTTTCTTAAGAATGAAATTCACTCAATTGATATTTTTGGTATGAAATCTTCTTTCTATTTTGGGTAATATTTGAGACATTAGTTTATATACGTCACTCAATAGTGACACAAGTGACATGAGAACGTATCACGTGTTTCTTTTATTCGTTTGCTCTGCAAAATAGTGAAACTTACTCATCAACGTTGTAATCTGGTCCCTTTTGTTACTACTTTCTTTCCTCCTTTTCTTTTTTCTCCCAATTAATATATCTTCTCTTCTCACTTAATGTGTGCAACTTGAAATTGTCTTGTAGTTCAATATATTTAATTTGATTTGGAACCACTTCATTGGATCTATTATTTCTTCATTAGTTTGTTCCCTTTCTAGGGATGACAAATGGGTAGGGCGGGCGAATAATAAATGGGGCAGGGCAGGTGTAGGGGCTGGATTTTTGCTGCAAGCACAAGCAAACAAACTGGAGTATTCTTCACTTGGGTGCGCATATTTCTGTACAAAGGCTTCAAATCATTTTAGCAAAGCATATAATTAATTAGTTGCCGAAATGTGTTCTGTCTTTCTTTCCTAATGTTTCGTAATCAAGACGACATGTTACTAAAGCGTAATATCTGGTTAATTCATCGAGTTTAAATAACAAATAGTAAATGATAAAGAAATCGAAGCTGGAAAAAAATGATGTGCTTCTTATTCTAAATACAAATTACAGTAGCATAATTTTGAGAAGAAAGACTAATTCAACATCCAGGCATAAATTGACCCTTTCATTAAGTAAAAATGACAGTCCTGTGGTGTTTGTTTGAAACAAAAAAGGAGCTAATTAAGTCTACTATCGTTTCTCATTCTAAGTAAAAATGACAGTAGCGTAATTTTGAGATGAGTCAACTAGTAATTTACAGTCCTAAACTTTAAAAAAAAAAAAAAAACAAGAAAGAAACAAGGAGCTAAACAGGGCGGGGCGGGGCGGGGCTAAGTAGGGCGGGGCAGGGCAGGTTGAAAAAGAAAAAAACTGTTCAATGGGGCGGGGCCATCCTAGTCACACCAGAGCTTTGATGGCGTAGCATGCTTCAACCCTATTTCAGTTGAAAGATGGTGTATCCACATTATCTCACATGTTGATTATGCCATAGCTCTATACTCTGATTCTGCATTGGACCGAGATACAACATTCTATTTCTTACTTCTCCATGATATCAAGTTTCCACCGACAAATACATAGTAACCAGAAGTAGATCTTCTGTCAATCTTGGATCCAGCCCAATCTGCATCTGCAAAACAATCAATGCGGGAATGCCCTTGATTGCTATATAATATGCCAAGTCCAGGAGCTCCTTTTAAGTAACATAGGATCTGCTCCAAAGCCTCCCAATGTTTGATTGTGGGCGCGAACATGAACTAGCTAACCATACTTACTGCAAAAGCAATATTTGGACGAATCACAGTGAGATAGTTTAATCTCCCAACTAACCTCCTGTATCTATCTGGATCATTAAATGGCTCGCCATCATCTTTCATAAGAGGCAAATTAGGAACCATTGGAGTACTGCAAGGCTTGGCAGCCAACTTACCAGTTTCTGCCAGTAAGTCAAGAATATAATTTCGCTGAAATAGAAAAATCCCCTTCTTGCTTCTAGTTACTTCTACTCCCAAGAAATATTTCAGTTGCACCAAGTTTTTTGTATGAAACTTAGTATGCAAGAAAGACTTGAGAGAAGAGATTCTTGCATAATCACTTCTTGTAATCACAATGTCATCAACATATACAACAAGGAGAATAGATCCAGATGTTGATTGCCTGTAGAAGACTGAATGATCACATTTGCTCTTTTTTAGCCCAAATTCCTGAACTACCTCACTAAATTTACCAAACCAAGCCCGGGGGCTCTGCTTCAAGCTATATAAGGACTTCTTTAAATGACAGACCTTTCCATACTCCCCCTAAGCAACAAAACCAGGTGGTTGCTCCATATACACCTCTTCATGAAGATCACCATGAAGAAATGCATTCTTAATATCCAATTGATGCAAAGGCCAATTCTCAGAAGATGTTAGAGAAATGAACAAGCGAACAGAAGTAAGTTTGGCTACCTAAGAGAATGTGTCTGAATAATCCACTACATAAGTCTGAGCATACCCTTTGGCCACAAGTCTGCCTTAAGTCTTGCCATAGAGCCATCTGGATTAACTTTGACCGTGAAGATCCATTTGCATCCCACTGCTTTCTTTCCACTATGTAAATTCACTAAATCCCAAGTATGGTTTTCCTCTAAGGCATGTATTTCCTCAAGCATTGCTTCAGATCATCCAGGATGATTCAAAGCCTCTTTCACCGTTTTGAGTATAAAAATGGAGTCTAGAGACGCAATCAAATATCTAGACGCGGGGGATAAGTGGTCGTAGGAAACAAAATTAGCAATAGAATATGTGGATTTGCAAGTACGTGTACCTTTGCTGGGAAAGAGATTCCTACAAATCTGCTATTTATGTACACTACTAAGAAAGAGTCTACATTTATTCTATAATAAGTGTCTAGATTCATTCTATAATAAGTGTCCAGATTCATTCTATAACGTTATTCTAACTGCAAATCATATTTAGACATGAATTAAATAAAGCAAATCCTAAATAACTAAGGTTTTCTACTACAACTTTGAATTAGTTTTCCAATAGTGAGTGGTGACATTATGTTAAAGATTGACAATAATGAATAGTTGTTGATTGCAGCGACTAATACAAAATAAGAGTTTTAATATTTATAAAAGAAAATGACTTTTGTTGTAATGAGAGCCATTTTTTCCTTCTCATTTTTTATGAGAATTACATCAAATATTCGAGCAATTCAACATAATTAAATAGAGAAAAATGCATAAAGTACCCATTAAATTTGTCGAGGAAAATTATTTACACATTTAAACTTTTCAGGCAACCTACCGCTCCATTGTTCTCATCTAAACTAAATTTAATACCTCCTTTAAAATATTGAACCGGTCTTGTGGTGGGTTGTGTTAACACGTGTCATGTATCAAGCACTGTTTCAATATTTTATACTTCTTCTTTCCTTTTCCACTCTTTTTTTCATTTCATCTTCTCCAACTTCCTCATTATTTTTGCCCCCCGCCACCATGGAAGACATAACCTCCCTTATACCCATCAACTCTATCTCTATTGTTTTTTTCGTTGTAGAAATTTTTTTGTGGCTTTGACATTAGACGAAATCAAGGAGAAAAAGGGCCGGAAAGCTTGGGATAGAGAGAAATGTTTGGTTGGCCGAAAAGCTTGATGTCGTCGGTATCGTATTTTTTGACAAGGTGGGTTTGCACTCCTAAATCCTTTCGTCTGGGTTTCCTTAGGAGATTTTTTTGTCACTTTATTCCTCCTAGTTTTGTATTGGAAGAGTGAACGAAACCTGAGATATAGAGCAACGAGTTAAGGACCTATAAATTTTCTCCGGCCGGAGAATTTTCCGGTGACACCTTGTCTTCTTTTCAACACTATTTCTGGTTCTAAAGAAGTATTTTTCAGCAAATAGATGAAAAATTGGATGGAGAATCTCAATTGGAGAAGGACGGAGATAAGAATAAGGTCACCGGAAATGGATATTTTAGCCAAGCTAGAGCCATTGGTTCATTGCATCTGTTAAAATGAAGAAAGAGACGGAAAAAAACGGAAAAGAAAAGAAAAATGAATAAGAAAAGAGAAAAAACTAGTATTAAGTTTAATTAGTTATAATATCCAACAGGAAAGTGACACCTGGACAATTAAATTAGTTTTAAGCTATTTTTTTTACCTTCACGCGCATCTATGAAATGAATTAACTTTTCCCGCCAGGTCATCACTTAAGAGGGTATTAAATTCACTTAAGTTTAGAATATGGGGTAAAAGGTCGTCCGTAAAGTTCAAATGTATAAATAATTTTTGGGACAAATTTAATGGATACTTTATGCATTTTCTCTATTAAATATTGAAAAGTGATTTCATTACAAAAACATATTTCCAGAAACATTTGCTACCATAACAAGTATAACAACCACACTTAGCACGAATATCACCTTTAGGAAAAAACAAGATCTACCCTTTACCTAATATCAGCTTTATTTTCACTTTAATTGTGGATGCGCAAAATCAACTTGCATATGACTTGTTTTTCTTTCAAAATCTACCTTTCCAGATTGAATTGTTTGATTATCAGGTAATGATACAAAAGTTTTCCATTACCCTTTCCTAGTATAAAAGAGAATAGAAAAACAAAGTAGAAAACACAGAAAGAAACAAAAAACAAAAAGATAAATGTATGGAATAGATAAGGCTAGCATCAAAACGAGAACAAAAAATGGATTGAGATGTAGGAGTAGTTGATTTTTTTCTATCCGCTTTAAGTTTTGATGGACAGAATTACTAGTGAAATATATACTAGTAATTGATATGCGCGCAAACACAGAAAATGAAAATAAAAATAGAAAGTGCTGTAACCTTGGGGACCTCCAAGTTGATGAAGAGCATCAACAAATCTACGATGCAATTCCGGAGACCAGCAACGCCTCTGTTTCCTCTGCTGTGATTTTTCCTGTAAAAAATTACTACTACACCCATTTGATCTGCCGCCGCCGTTAACTCTTTTCACACTCACATCAACTGGATTTGGATCCTTTTCTCTCTCTCCCACAGTCATACACAGGGATAAATCATTGACCGGTAAACCCTTTTTTTCATCTTTCACCGATCGGACAGAATTTTCTTGAAATGTCATAAATGCCCCTCTGTCATTCTTCAGTTTATATATTCCTAACTGGTATTCATTCTCTCTCCCTTCTACACCACTCTGCTATCAACAATTAATCACACACAAAAAAAATTCCAGTCTTAGAATTTCTTTTAAATCAGATTCTTAATTATTCTGGAAAAAAAACTTACAGATTTTAGGTGTAAAAATTGCCCCTGCTTTCCAAGATCAATGCTTTCATAGTGAACTGGGGTGCTCCACAGCTGAACAGAGCTCATCCAGTTTTTCTTATCACTTATCTCATTTGACTTTTTTACCCTTTCACTTTCTTCAGAATTACCCTTCAATGGGACTGGCCTTTTATCTTTGCCCTTATACTGTAAAGCTTCCTCCTTTAATCTCTCAATAGCTGCCAGATTAATTAAAACCAAAATTAAATTAAAAGGGATGCAGAAAAAATGAAAAATTAAATTAAAAGAAGCTGACCATCTTTTAGGAGAACCATGCAAAGGGGCAATTCACGTTTGAAAGCTTCGATCTTTTTGAGTTCTTCTTCTAAAGAAAGAACAAAGTGATTGAGCTTTGTCAATTTCTTAGATATATCATCTATGGCAGAAACTTCTGTTAAAACATCTGAAATGGTTTTCGGCACGTAAACACAGTTCAAATCCAAATTCAATTCTTTAGAACTTGAACCCATATTTTTTTCTGTCAGATATTTGTTCCTCTATTTTTTTCTCACATTGCCTGGAGAAAAAATGAATGAATAGAAGAGGGTGAAGAAGTCTGATATTTAAATAGCACAGTTACACTTTTCAACGATAACGAGGGCAAAAGTGGAAAATTCTAAAAGATTCTATAGTTTTTTTCACATTCGGGTCGTCGCATATTTGAGTTAACTCGGAAATACGGTTAGTCATACATAACGAGTTTTAGCTAAAGGAATCTTTTGACTCTGTACGGAGAAATGGAATTAAATTAATGTTACTTTTTTTTTAATAAGAAATTTTTACTTTCCAAGATTCTGCGTTTTGAGGCGGTCGGCTACGTTTTTTGACTTTAATTCCATACTTTGATAAGAACGGAAGGGAATATTTAATTGAATGGACAAAATTGGCCATGTTATATGACTTTTTTCAACATCTTACAGATTAATGTGATCAGATTCTCTGTTTTTGCTTTAATTGCAAAATCAGTTTCAAGTAAAGGTTCACAAGATATAACCAAAAACAGAACAGTTTTGGATTCTACCTCTACTTCTTTAATTTTCCTCTTTTGGGACCTTAAACTTCTATTATCTCTAGGCCACGTTTCGATAGTGTTTGAATATCAAAAATTTTATAATTTTTTTATTATGGTGATATTGACATCTCAATAATTTATTTATTTTAATTTTCTAACACGTACTATATCAAATGACAACTTAGCAGCTAGAGGCTACAATCCAAATGGTGTCAAAATTTTTAAATCTTTTAATATACACTGTATTGGTCAAAATCTGATCGCTGCAGTCGGCCTAACCGAGATCCTGTCCAAGAGACGAGGTAGTGGAAGACGACATGGTTTGCTCCAAAACCCCGCACTCACAATACCCACCATGATAAAGAACAATACTCAAGGAACGACGAAAGCGGACGTAGTGCGAAAGTGTATTGACCCATAGTGAGGATTCCATAACTATATATAGGGGAGGAGTCTTTCATTAAAGGAGGTTTTTTCTCTCTCTTCCCTCTTCTCTGTAATCTTCTTAGCAAAAGGAAGGCAAAGTCATCTTCCATGGAGGATGAAAAACAATCATCTCCATCGATTAACAAAAGAACAATTTTCAGATATCAATAAGATTGATCACCCATATATCATCTTATGCATTATTTTCTGATTTGTTTGTGGATCTGGAGGTTATTATGTTTGACTAAGATTTACCTCTTCATTCTTCTCTAAATGATTTAACCAAAAAGATCTCGCTAATTTTTGGTCAAATAATTTGGCAACGTCTGTGGGAATTTCTTAGTGAAAACTTCCTAGTCTCCTCCAGATCAAAAACCGGAAACATGATCACCCACCGAGAGGAACGATAAGTGAATCACACGCCAACCTAGATCATGATTCTATATACAAGCAAAAGTTGCAACCAACATCATCCCCCGCACGCCGAGTAGCCTATAAACAAGTCAAAACAAGCCTAGCCTGCACGGGACAAAGGCACAAAAATGAAGGGAAAGAGAACCAAATACGGTTACCAAACTCAGAAAACACCATCCCCGTCAACCATCGAAGCGCCAAGCAAAGCAAGTAATGCCGCCGATCCACCTTCGTTCACCAACTTTTCAGATTGGGATAAGGAGGATATCATCCTAACCCACCTCCTGCTGGTTGCCCAAACCGAGCGAGCAGGAAACACCCAACTGAAGAATCAAAGTGATCTCAAATGAAGAAGAGTTCAACCTCGATCGAACAACGACGGGTTAACATTTCCACGAAATCTCGAAATAACACCCTTAAGGCCAAGGGCCTCAGCCAAACAGAAGAGTTCGACCTCAATCGAACAACGACCCGAATAATATTTCGACGAAAGCTCGAAATAACACCCTTAAGGCCAAGGGCCTCCGCCAAAAAGAAGAGTTCGACCTCGATCGAACAACAACGGGTTAATATTTTGACGAAAGCTCCAAATAACACCCTTAAGGCCAAAGGCCTCCGCCAAAAAGAAGAGTTCAACCTCGATCGAACAACAACGGGTTAATATTTCGACGAAAGCTCAAAATAACACTCTTAAGCCCAAGGGCCTCCGCCAAAAAGAAGAGTTCGACCTCGATCGAACGACGACGGGTTAATATTTCGACGAAAGCTCAAAATAACACCCTTAAGGCCAAGGGCCTCCGCCAAGAGTTCGACCTCGATCGAACAACAACGGGTTAACATTTCGACGAAAGTCGAAATACATTAAGGCCAAGGGCTCCCCAAAAAGAAGAGTTCGACAAGGGCCTCCGCCAAAAAGAAGAGTTCGACCTCGATTGAACAACGACGGGTTAACATTTCGACAAAAGCTCGAAATAACAACCTTTATGGCCAAGGGCCTCCGCCAAAAAAGAAAATTTCGACCTCGATCGAACAACGACGGGTTAACATTTCGATGAAAGCTCGAAATAACACCCTTAAGGCCAAGGGCCTCCGCCAAAAAGAAGAGCTCGACCTCGATTGAACAACAACGGGTTAATATTTCGACGAAAGCTCGAAATAAAACCCTTAAGACCAAGGGCCTCCGCCAAAAAGAAGAGTTCGACCTCGATCGAACAACAACGGGTTAATATTTCGTTGAAAGCTCGAAATAACACCCTTAAGGCCAAGGGCTTCTGCCAAAAAGAAGTTTTCGACCTCGATCGAACAACAACGGGTTAATATCTCGATGAAAGCTCGAAATAACACCCTTAAGTCCAAGGGCCTTCGCCAAAAAGAAGAGCTCGACCTCGATCGAACAACAATGGGTTAACATTTCGATGAAAGATCGAAATAACACCCATAAGGCCAAGGGCCTCTGCCAAGAAGAAGAGTTCGAACTCGATCGAACAACGACGGGTTAAAATTTTGACGAAAGCTCGAAATAACACCCTTAAGGCCAAGGGCCTCCGCCAAAAAAGAAGAGTTCGACCTCGATCGAACAACGACGGGTTAATATTTCGACGAAAGCTCGAAATAACACCCTTAAGGCTCCGTCAAAAAGAAGAGTTAGACCTCAATCAAAAAATGACGGGTCAACATTTTGACGAGAATTCGAAATGATACCCCTAAGACCGAAAGCCATCGCCGAAGAAAACTGGGACTCGCGACGGGATGATACTTTGATATAAGCTCGAAAATAAAATTCCTATGGCTAAGGCCGCTATTAGAAAAAGAATCCGATACCATTCGGACGTTGACGGATTAGCACCTCGACACAAGGTGAAAAGCACCGTCCCATCGGCTAAAGCCGTCATCAAGGCTCTACTCAACCCGAGTGACCTTGAAGTCCCCTAAGAAGCTGAAGGTCAGCATGCAGAAATCTACTTTGCATCAAAATTACGAAGAGCAAAACAGGAAAAGGAGTACAGAAGGCATGTAACAATGAAAAATCTTCTTCATACAAATCTACTGCGCAAACAGTCGCAAATTACCTACAGCTAAAACAACTGGAGTCCAAGAAAAAAACAATAAACAACAATAAAAAAAAAAAGATAGCAATTCTTTCACTCAGCACCATCTCTAGGAGATCCTCCCCCATTACCCGCACCCTCATCAGCTTCCGGCGTTGCAGAGTCATATCCACAGTTAGCACGAGCCTCTCGTGCCTTCGCCCGTGCTCCTTCATATGCGGCCTCAGTAACGTTGCCCGCCTCCCACAAACTCTTGTAGATGTCCCGCTGGGCTTCAGCATGAACCCAAAGCTCATGCAAATGACGAGGAACTGCGGCGGAGGAGGATTCGACTTGAGCTAACAGTTGCTCCTTTTCGGCCTCAAGAGCAGCGACCCGGTCCCCTATGGTCAATGCCTCTCGGTCAATCTCACCAATGCGCTCCTCAAGCCTCGCTTCCTTCAGCGTGGCCGTCGCCCTCTCCGATTCCTGCTCGGATCGGAGGACGCGGATGGTTTTCTCTAAAGCGGCAGCCCCCGCTAAAGCCGATGACCAAGCACTCTCGATATTTTCCAAACCGGCAACTTTTCTCTACAACTCGGTCAACTTCCCCATCCACTCCGCGCTCATCGCCTCGACCCTGATAAAGTTCTGATCCATCTTTGATTGCATAGACCTCAACTTCTCCTGAAGATATTCGCACTCTGCAGCAACCCCTTTGCCAAGCTCAAGCTCTTCGTCCTTTGAACGAAGTTGCTCCTCGAGTACACTCCTTCTGCGGATAGCCTCCATAAGTTGTTGTCCCTCTTCTCCGTCTCCTTGTCGAGGGATCGAGCATCAGGTTTCGCCTTCAGCCGCTCGTGCATCTCACATCACTTATTGCGATAGCGCCGATATTTCCCCAGCATCATCAGGAAAATCATGGTCTGAGTATTAGCCCTACGAGCACTTTTAATCTCCACCAAATACGTCTGAAAAATGAAAAGACAGGCTAAGGCCATGCCAGCAAGAAAAACGAAAGGAACATCAAAGAGAAGTGAAACGTGCCCTCAAGCCCATAGCGGCTACTTCGTGCATCAACTCAATGTCAGGAACGTTCCGCAGAGCCTCGCTCTCGCAGCTGAGCACAAGAGGTCAACTGTTGGCCCAAGTTCAGATGAAGTTTTGAAGATTGACAAAATGAACTCAGTAAAGGACCAGGTTCATCTAAGGAGACACAGTTGTTCGTGAAGAAGATAAGTCCTTGAGATCAAGCAGCAATATCTTCTGAACTGATCGAAAAGATTGCATATAGGATAAGGAGTTGAAGTCTCCTTATGAAAAGAGAATTATATCCGGATCAAGAATATGGATTAGGAGTTAGAGTTGTTCTTGGACTCGAATTGTCAAAGGATCCACAATTCGAGTTCTTATCAAACTCTGATTACTAACTCTATAAATATAACGATTGTTCTCTTTTACAGGCAGTTGCACATAAGCAGAAGTTAAGCATATTTGAGAGCAAAAAGATCAAGTCTAATTTGCAAGCAACATATGCGAGATACAAGTGTGCACGTCTGAAGCTACATGAACTAAGATAGAAGAACCAGTTTCATCATTGTGTTTATTCTAAGTTTAGTTCAATTGTAGTAGGTTTTCATATTGTACCTTTCAGCTTTATCTAGAAGCAATTGTAATAGGTATATTGAGTATTCAAGTTAGAGTTAACTTGAAAGTGTCGCAACAGTTGAGGCTGTGTGCTACACTGGGATTAGAGTTAATCCTTAGGTTTACAAAGAGTTTTGTAAATGCAGTTTTTGGCTCAGTGATTTTAGTGGAGTTTGGGAAAATCCTACTGAGTAGTAGGTCGTGGTTTTTTCACCTTTTGAGCCAGGTGTTTTCCACGTAAAAATCTCTGTGCACTTTACTTTCAGTATTTATTATTCCGCAAACTGCTGTAGTTAGAACACTTAGAAGAACCAGGTTCTTCTAACGCGAAAATTAGGTACCACACAAATCACCCCCCCTCTTGTGTGGTATTGACGTTTATAACATCATATAGCGCAGTCGAGACAAAAGAGTTATGCTGAAAGGAAGGTTCGTGATGTGTCCTACATGGTTGGGAGAAGGTTCTACTAAATGTCGTCCTTGGTTCATTGGGCCTTTTGAGGTGCTATGGAGGATTAGGGAGGTGGCTTATGAGCTTTCTTTGCCATCCAGCTTGTCGAGTGTGCATCTGGTATTTCACGTTTCTATGCTTCGGAAGTATATTGCAGATCCGTATCATGTTTTGGACTTCAGCACGGCTCAATTAGATGGTGATTTGACCTACGATGTGGAGCCAGTAGCTATTTTGGAGCGGCAGGTTCGAAAGTTGAGATCAAAGGACATAGCTTCAGTGAAAGTGCAGTGGAGAGGTTGGCCCAGCCCGTGGAGGAGGCTACTTGGGAGACGGAGTGGGAGATGCGGAGCAGATATCCTCACCTATTTAAGGCTTCAGGTATGTTTCTTGACTCGTTCGAGGACGAACGTTTGTTTAAAAGGGGGAGGATGTAACGACCCGGGCGGTCGTTTCATGAGTTACCTCTCCGTTTCTCCCATTTCAGCTTCTTTATGTGTTGTTTAGCTTCATTTCATCGTATCATGTCGGTAGGTTCGGGTTTCGAGTAGTTTTGAAGTGTTATGAGACACTTAGTCTCTTAAGTTGGCCTTTTAGTTGGAAACGTCAACCGGAAGTAGACTTGTGTGAAAACGATCTCGGAATTTGGTTTTTATGATTCGGATAGCTTCGTGAGGTGATTTGGGACATAGGAGCGTGATCGGAATGTATTTTGGAGGTCCGTGGTAGATTTAGGCTTGAATTGGCGAAATTAGAATTTTGGCATTTTTCGGTTGGTAGTGGAGATTTTGATATAGGGGTCGGAATGGAATTTCGAAAATTGGAGTAGGTCATTTGTGATGTGTATGCAAAATTTCAGGTCATTCGGGCATGTTTTGATAGACTTTTTGACAAAAAGCGGAATTCGGAAGTTTTGGAAACCTTAGGCTTGAATCCGAGGGTGTTTTGATGATTCGATGTTGTTTTGAGTGTTCCGAAGGTTGGTATAAGTTTGAATAGTGTTATGTGACTTGTTCGTGTTTTTGGTTGAGGTCCCGGGGGTTGGTATAACCGCTGTGACTGCACGCCGCAGCGGTTATTATTATTATTGTGAGATATCTATTGAGCCGGAGTGCTGAGTGTGAGTACTAATTGACGAGAGCTGAGTCACGAGTGACTGAGAGGCTTGCCCAAGAGGCTATACTTATGAGTGATACCTTGCCCGAGGGGCTTGTTTATGATATTTTGCTGCTTTCACTCTTCTTTCATACTGAACCTCTGTTGAAAATTGTTGAATAAATGTCTTTAAAGGATTTTTTTAGAAACTGGAGTTTTACGAGATAACTGATTATTGAACTGCAGATTTGACTTGATATTTCTGTTGAGATTTCTTATATGATTTTAAATGCTCGTCACTGCACTCAAACTTTATTTACTTTAGTTACTTACTGAGTTGGCGTACTCACGTTACTCCCTGCATCTTGTGTGCAGATCCAGGTGCCCGAGCATCAGAGTGAGAGCTTCTAGCACTCTCAGAGTCGTATCCGGAGATCGCAAGGTAGCTGCACGGCATTCGCAGCCCTGCCTTCCTCCTTCCTATCTTAGTATTTTGTTATTTCAGACGATTTTGTATTATTCAGACCGTGTTTTGGTTGTACTTAGAGGCTCATGACTAGTGACACCGGATTCGGGCTGTGTTAGAACATTTTGTACTGGTTTTTTCCGCATATTTTTGTTAGTTTATATATTTCATATGAAGAATTTGAGACTTAATCGGTTTTAGAAAATGGTTTTTTTAAATAAAGAATTCGATGTGGTAAATGTTGGATTTGGCTTGCCTAGAACTGCGATAGGCGCCATCACGACTGGGGTATTTGGGGTCGTGAAAATAAGCTTAGCCAAACACCCTCTAAATTAGTTATCCCACAAAATACACCCATCTTCACCCAGTCCTATTCTGCACAAATCATATCACAAGTTTACTATAATAATTCAAAAAATATAAGAATAATATTGGTTAATTTCAAATCCTAAATACTAGACGAAGTAATCGTAACGAGGGAGAACTATTTGAACAATATCTTTTTGGTTATTTTATTTTATTTTGAGCTTGAAAATAAATATTCTCAAAGAAAAAAATTAATTGTTGATGTTAAAGAAACCTCTCAAAAAAATATAAGTATTTAAGGTACCCAACAAATTAAAAATCTGTACAGTTAATTGCCATAGTCAAAATTAATTGACATACCAACTTTTATATCTTTTGAAAAACTAAATTATTTCTTCAAAAAATAAAAACTTCAAAAAAATTGTAGTATTATATATACTATTGTCTAACATTTAGTATTAACGTGATAGTATAACATAGTTCTTTCAGAACCCGTCGACTGCACGTAACTTTATTATAATTATAGGCTATTACTTCCAGAGAGACAATATGTGATTGTGCATCCAAATGTATGCTTGGTTATATGCTTGGTAAAGAAAGAAAGTTCTCTCCACAACACAAAAAGAGTACATAAATCAAAATATCGCGCCTCAATTCTACTTTGCGTTAGTTTTTTTTTTAGTTTGTTGGAAATAATTTCTATATTATTTCTTATTGATTAAATTAATAGAACAATTTGCTTTTTTTCGCTGAGAAAATGGAAGACATCTTCTATCAATTAGTTGATCTTTTTTGTATCTTCTAGAACGAATTTAAGAATATATAGTTTCGCAAATAAAGTTCACGGGAGAACTCTTAAATCTTCAAGGATTAAGTATTCTTACTAAAATTAAAACCAAAGCATGATAACTTGTAAAATTGAAGTAATGATATAATAGAATTTATAATGTATTTAAGTTGAATATATATGAGTCATATATAGTCTCTTCACTAGAGTAACCTAAATAGTATTAATAATTTTGTTTCCCAAAAACTTACACTCTTTCATTTTTATTGTATAACTTAAGCATAAGTTTTAATAATATTTATATATTCTTTTTATATATTTGAGATACAAGCGCAACGCGCGTACCCTAAAACTAGTTGTTATTCAAAGAGATTTTTACATTCCTATATACTATATGAAACTATATTCCCACTCCCCCATATTTCTCTCTCTGCATCCTACCCCCCTCACCCACGTATCTTGCACTCACCCACGATTTTCTCTTCACAAATCTCAAAAATCCTCCATTAACGCCTATTTCATCTCTACTTCAAACACCAGACGAAATTTTTACTCTTATTCAAAATTCCTACCTCCATTAACGTCTCTGATTAGCTTGATTTTCAATGAAGAAGAAGATATCTTCAAAGAACATCCCTACAAAAGACAAAGGAGCAGATATTCCTTCATTTGATTTGGGTGTTTTCTCAACAAAACTGTTTTGTTTGTTTCCCTTTAATTCGAATTTGGATTTTCGAAAAATATTATTTGTTTGAATTGGGTGTTGTTGCAAAGAATTGAGATTCTCTCTACATCCCTCTCTATCTCTCAATCCGTAATTTCAGTAATGTAAAGCAAAGAAAAACAGAGCTGCAATTCCACCATTGACAGCCATTAAAAACTTTGAAACTTTGAATTCAAATTTGGGTTTTCAAAAACCATTATTTGTTTGGATTGGATGTTGTTGCAAACAATTGAAAATATGGTTTGGAGTTTGTATCTCAATTTTGAGGGTGTTTTAGTGAAGATTAGACTTGATTTTGGCTGAATTTCAGATTGAAACTAGAAGAAGAAGAAGAAGAAGAAGAAGAAGAAGAAGAAGAAGAAGAAGAAGAAGAAGAAGAAGAAGACGACATGATATACATTATATTTACGAAATTATAGTAAAATTGTAGAAAAATTATATTATGTTGTTTATATACATATTTTTTATTTAACTATTGTATGAAAGTTGAACAATATTGTATAAAAATTATATTTAGGTTGTATGACGTTGTATTTGTATATAACTGAGTAGAATAATGTATGAAAATTGTAGGTAAGTTGTATAATATATAGTTAGTTGTATGAAATTTATTTTTACTATGTATAAATCAGATACAAAATATACAAAAGACATATTGTATAAATTTTGTATCAATTTTGTATTTTAGTTGTATGTTATTGTAGTTCTATTTAACTGGGTAGAAATAATGTATGAAAATTGTAGATAAGTTGTAGATAAGTTGTATAATATATAATTAGTTGTATGAAATTTATTTTTACTATGTATAAATTAGATACAAAATATACAGAAGACATATTGTATAAAACTTGTATTAAGTGGTATGATATTGTAGTTGTATATAACTTGGGAGAAATAATGTATTAAAGTTGTAGATAAATTATAGATAAGTTGTATAATATATAATTACTTGTATGAAATTTATCTTTACTATGTATACAAAATAATGTAGATAAGTTGTAAAATTCTGATCAAATATTCTTTTTAATTTTTATCTAGAAATCTCAACTTGAAGAATTCTGAGACCGCGCTGTGTCCCTTTATTAGCCCTGTACTCCAGCTGTAGAGCGAATGCTTATGGGCGCTCAAAATTAACTGTAGTAATTTTCACTCCTAAACTATGCTGCTAGCACCCCCACCCCATCCCCCAAAACCACATTTAGGGAACAGTAACATCAAAGTGTTTGGACGTACTTAGGAAGAAATCAATAGCCTAGTCTGCTAGTGCCTCCATCATCAACGGCAATTACCAATTTTAGTTGTACAGTTGTGCTAGCAGCATCTCGTTTATTTAATTTGTTATCAAAACTTAACTTTTTTTCTTATGATTCATATTTTGGAGAGAAGAGGGGAGAGAGGAGAGAAAAAGAAAAAGGGTGTGACTAAATCCCTTGATTGAAGGCACAAATAATGGATTGGGAGCCTTTTAAGGCGGATTGTATATTTTGTAAACAAACTTGTTTATGCTGGGTAATTAACTAAACATGAACATTTAGGGTAATAAAATTTTCAATAGTGTATGGGAATGAAAAAGTCCCTTTAGATTAACATAAAAGCGGGTGAAACCACTCTTGTTTACTTTGGATTTTCTCTAAATATAACCAAACTCGATTTCATGTGCTAAAAGCTCTAATTTTGACAACTCCCTCGCATATAAAATACTTACATTCTCTCTCTCTCTCTCTCTCTCTCTCTCTCTCTCTCTCTCTTTTAATTACTTTTTCGGCATTCTCATTTGGATATGATTAGAAAGAGACCGGCTTAAGTTACAAGTAGAGAAATTATCACAAACCACTATTGTTTAGTGGTTATTAGGTAGTTGTAGCTACCATTTACTATATTACTTCTTATAACTATATTTTCAGGTTTTTTTAGAGTGTATTCGATGTATTTAAGCTACTGTATTCATGAATACAGTAGCATTTCTCGGTGTGAAATAGGGGATTACAGCTAGACAGATTATTGTATTCGACTGTATTTGATTGTATTCACAGCGTGAAACAGGGGATTACAGCTAGACAAATTATTGTATTTGACTATATTCGACTGTATTCACGATATGTATTTGTGAATATAGTAACGTAAATAGCGCAATTCATTGTTTATTCAGCTGTTTTTAAACGGAAAGTGAATCAATTTAACATAATAGACTCCTAATATAACTCAAACTCAATTATAACACACAAAATTTGTATTTGAATACATATATACATCTGAATACATAAATTATATTAATTACAAAAAACATATGAATACATTCATGGAATATAGCGAGACAGTAAATACAATGAAATACATGGAATACAGCGAGATACATATAAATACAATGAAAAAAAAGAGACAATGAATACAATGAAATACATAGAATACAGCGAGATACATTGAAATACAATAAAAAAAAGGTAACAGGCTCTTCAAGTTGCTCAGCCACGAACTCCGTCGTCTTTGTTCAAGAACAACTGTAATGTCGTCTCGTCAAGAGGGCCGCGATTCTGACTCGAAACTCTCAAAATTTGGCACAAAAACGAAAGAAATTCCTTATTTTCAATAGCAGATTGTCTTCTTTTGTTAGTAATTGCGAATTTGGTAGATGAAGAAAAGCAGTAATGGAGGTGGTGAGAGGCAAGAGTTGCAGTGGCCATGTCCAGATTTCATTGCAAAGGAACGACCATCGGAATGGGGTGGATCTTTCTCTTTAGGGCTTGATTTCAACATTGATTCAGAGCCCCAGCCCACTGACAATGAAAATTTCGCGAGAAAATGGAGATGAATCAGTGGAGAATAGTGGTTGTATTCATGGAGAAAGACTGGCATTGAGAGAGAGAGAGAGAGAGAGAGAAGGGTGGAGAAAAATCTGAAAGAATGAGAGAGAAAAATAATACAAAGAGTATTTTATGGCTTAAGGGTAGGAGGTAACCATTAATAGATATTTGGCTATGTTTACCTTTAAAATGGTAATAACAATTAGATTTGATTTTGTGGTTCTAAAAATATGTGATCTATTTTTATGCAAGTTGTTTAGGCAATAGATGCTAAGTGAAGGATTAGAAAATAGAATAAAAGCTTGTAGATAGCTTGATAATCAAACCGAATAGTTGGAAATCGGGGCCTCGAGCTAGCTCATGCGAGGCCTCGAGGTTGAGTCGGATGCCCGGCTATGGGCGGTCGATGGAGATATAACAGTTATGAGAGCTACGATGGCGGCTCTCTATGATCAATAATGAGCAATAAATGATGAACAATTAATAGAACACTATGAATATAAGCAATAAATGTAAATAATGAGATCAAGAGAATGTGTTCAAACTAGGGAGCAGAGAATGTCCTTGTATTGAATGTAGTGTGTTGTATATCGCCCCCTTTACAAAATGACAAGGATCCCCTTTATTTATGGAGGGAAATCCCAACTTAATACATGAGTAATTATTACAAAAAAATATAACTGGCATAGCTACTTACTAGTCTGGCACTTACTAGTGTTTCCCTTGCAAGTTTTGTCAGCTTTGATCATATGCCTTTGGAACTTCCCGCTAGTGCGTCATAGCCGTTGGTTTGCACTGCCTCGAGGTCGATCATTAAAAAACCTCGGGGTCGAACTCGGAGCTAGACTTCGAGCCTTCCGGGGGTGGTCTTTTTTGAGGTGCCCTAGTGATCATAAAATCGAGCCCTCTGATTTTTACCATATACAAATAGTCCCCGCGTTTCTTAGAATAAAATGATAAGAAATGATTTTGACACCGATCCCCTCGAGCCTCATGCGATGATGTCATGCTTATGCGTCATCTTTTCCCATAACTGAGTCGTCCCATCAATACGTCTTTTCGAGGAACATTTGACGTAGTGCCAGTTTACTTTCTCAAGGCGATAATATTGTCGCCGATCTGTTTCCCAACAGGCATTGATTGCTCCTGTCGATCCGTTCTCCCAAGACATTGATTCTGCCGTCGGCACGTTTCCCAGAGGCATTGATTGCGTTGTTGGTTACGCTTCCTCCTTTCTATAAACTTGAATCAAAACTTCATTCAGTCATTCTTCAACAATATTTAGCTCCTTACTTCTCTTCATCTTCATCCAATTTTATTTCCCATGTTTAAAGCCTGTGGCTGCAAGGTTATACGACAGTGTTCTTGCCAGTTGTGTTATGGCTCTTTCTCAAAGCTTTCCCCTGCTGAGTGGGATCGCACTAGTTCGTTGTTGTTCTTGTTTTTGTTTTTGTTGTTACTGATGTAGTCGTTGGCTCAAGACGATGAGGGGAGGGGGCGTCGGATTTTTTCCTACTCAGGAAGATATTCGAACTTTACACTTCTGCTCCAGAGGATGTTCGAACTTTACACAGCAGCTCACCTCCCTACTTTGGCTTGGTGTGGCGCTTCACCCCTTTTGCTTTCCGTGGAGCGAATCGGCGCTACCAGCCACTAACCTGCACGGCACAATGTTCCAAGAAGTGGACTCAAAGTAGCTGTCACGACCCTAAACCCAGACCTGGTCGTGATGGCGCCTCTCGTGAAGACAAGGCCAGCCGACACATTTCCAATTCGAAGTTAAACACCTAAACAGCAATACAACAGGCTATAACATGATTTAGTAATACTACACAGCAGATAATATCATCACAATGCGGAAGTACAACCCAAACACAGCCCAAACCGGGATGTCACTAGTCATGAGCATCTACTAAGTCTAAATACAACCGACAAAGTCTGGAATGTACTAAGTACAGACTAGTAAAACAAGGAGGGAGAAAAGCAGTGCTGCGAACGCCGGCAGCTACCTTGCTAAACTCTGATAACTCTGCCTCCGATCAGCCAAAGCCCGCTACCAGGTATAGAATACCTGAATCTGCACACATGGTGCAGGGAGTAAAGTGAGTACTCCAACGCAGTGAGTAATAATCATAAATAAAGACTGAGTGATAAGAAATCTCGAANTTTTTACTATTTTTCCTCACTCTATTTGTTTTGAAAGCATATCCTCAGTCATGTCTTTACCTGGTTATTGTTCAAATCTGGTTTTATCACTATATTTCTTAAAAATGTGAAAACTGGGCTGGGTTCCATGTTTTACTGATGGTCCGAGTGATCGTCAGTTGATGTCTGAGATAGATCGAGGTTCTGATTGTGAGGTTGATGACTTAGATAAACTGAGAGTCTGATTGTGAGGTTAATGACTGAGAGAGGCCGAGCGCCTAGTTGTGAGGATTATATATCTATGGATCGGGCTGCACGCCGCAGCAATATATATATATATATATATATATATATATGGATCGGGCTGCACGCCGCATCGATATATTGGATCTGGCTGCACAACACAGTGATATAGCGCTTGGGCTGTAGGAGCCCCTCCGGAGTCTGCACACCCCCAGTGAGCGCAGTCGACTATATATATGGTACGGGCTGCACGCCGCAGCGATATATGGATCGGGCTGCATGCCGCAGCGATATATGGATCGGGCTGCACGCTGCATCGGTTACTATATGGTACCTATTGAGCGTGAGTGCTGAGTGTGAGCGCTGAATTGTCACGACCCTAAACCCTGACCTGGTCGTGATGGCGCCTCTCGTGAAGACAAAGCCAGCCGACACATTTCCAATTCGAAGTTAAACAGCTAAACAACAATACAACAGGCTATAACATGATTTAGTAATACTACATAGCAGATAATATCATCACAATGCGGAAGTACAACCCAAACACAGCCCAAACCAGGGTATCACTAGTCATGAGCATCTACTAAGTCTAAATACAACTGACAAAGTCTAGAATGTACTAAGTACAGACTAGTAAAATAAGGAGGGAGAAAAGCAGTGCTGCGAACGCCGGCAGCTACCTTGCTAAACTCTGATAACTCTGCCTCCGATCAGCCAAAGCCCGCTACCAGGTATAGAATACCTGAATCTGCACACATGGTGCAGGGAGTAAAGTGAGTACTCCAACGCAGTGAGTAATAATCATAAATAAAGACTGAGTGATAAGAAATCTCGAAAAGAGCATCAACATGCTGTATAGAAGCAGTTTCGAAACCTGTAAGAAAGCAATGAAGCTGTAAAATCCCTTAAAACATCTTAGCTCAGTTTAAAAACTCTTTGAAAATGACTTTTTCAACAGTTACGCAAATGAATGCTGAACAACTAGTGCAGATAAGCACAGAAATCCGCCCCTCGGGCACAAATACACAATTAAGCAAGTAAATGACAGGCAAATAAGAAAAATAAACACATAAGGTTTGCCCCTCGGGCACAATATCAGCAACTCCGCCCCTCGAGAAATATCTCAGAACGGTACCAGCCCCTCGGGCAATCACATAGAACAAACCAGCCCCTCGGGCTGCATCTCACATCACACTGGGTACCCGCGCTCACCGGGGGTGTGCAGACTCCTGGAGGGGCCCCTTACGGCCTAAGCGCGATAACAAGCCATCTCGTTGCATCATAAATAGGCCCTCGGCCTCATAATCAAATCAGTGTATCACCGCTGCAGCATGCAGCCCGATCCCAAAGATATGTATCACCGCTGCGGCGTGCAGCCCGATCCCAAAGATATCTTCACAACACATGCCCTCGGCCTTACTCTGTCAAAAATCACATAAGCCTCTCGGGCAACAGTAAAACAGTATTTCTCAGCCCAAAACATCATTTGGGTATTAAAACAGAGTAAACATGGCTGAGTTTTGAAAACAGTGGAAATAACATGACTGAGTTCAAGTATAAAGTCAAAACAGTGAGGAAACATCAACAACAATCCCCGAAGGGTTCAAATAATTGGCACGGAGCCCAAATATGGCATTCAGCCCAAATAATGATGATAACAAATAGATTTCAATCAAATACGCGGTAAAATCATCAATCAGGATGGACCAAGTCACAATCCCCAATAGTGCACGACCCCACGCTTGTCATTAAGCATGTGCCTCACCTCAATATAGCACTACGATGTGCAATCCGGGGTTTCAAACCCTCAGAACATCATTTACAATCATTACTCACCTCGAACTGGCTAAATCCCTAGCTCGCGACGCCTTTGCCCCTCGAATTGGCCTCCACACGCGTCGAATCTATCCAAAATCAGAACGAATACGTCACAATATGCTAAGGGAACAAAGCCCAAGCGAAAATAATAGGAAAATACCAAAAATCCCGAAATTAGCAAAACCCGAGCCCCGGGCCCACACCTTGAAGAACTCAAAAGTTTTACGCCAATAGGTTCCTTATCCCCCCAAGAGTTCATACATACCAAAAACATCAAAATCCGTCCACAAATGACCCTTCAAATCCCAAATCAAAGGTCCAAAATTCCAAGCCCTAATTCTTCCATTTTTAGCTTAAGTTTCCATGATTTTCTAGGTACATTTCACAATAGAATCGAGTTTTAAGTCCAAAAAATCTTACCTCAAGTCGTTTCCCCTTGAAACCCTCTTTAATCTCCTTCAAAAAGCTCTCAAAATGATCAACTATGGGTGAAAATAGACCTAAAATCGCGGACAAGACGACTTAAAAACATTCTGCCCAGGTCTGACTTCCCTTCTTCGCGAACGCAGTCAAACTCTCGCGTTCGCGAAGCACAAACTCGCCACACACCTTACGCGAACGTGATGAACAAAAGAACCTCGATCCCAAATTACTCTACGCAATCGCGGATACCCTCTCGCGAACGCGATGCACTGCACCCCAGCCTTCCGCGAACGTGAAGCCCATCTCGCGAACGCGAAGGCTAAATCCTGGCTTTCCTCAATTCCTTCTTCGCGAACGCGAGGCTCCTCTCGCGAACGCGAAGAGGTAAATCTCTGCAACACGGAACCTTTAATTTTTGCATCTTTCAAACTCCAAAAATGCCCCGAATGACCATACGAAGCTCACCCGAGGCCCCCGGGACCTCAACCAAAGGCACCAACACATCTTAAAACCTCATACAAACTTGCTCCAATCATCAAAACACCTCAAACAACATTAAATTACCCAAAATACATCGAATTCAAGCCTAAGTTTCTAAAAATCTTCCGAAATACGCTTTTGATCAAAAACCCGACCAAACCACGCCCGAATGACCTGAAATTTTGCGCACACATCCCAAATGACACAACGAAGCTACTGCAACTCTCAGAATTCCATTCCGACCCCCGGATCAAAATCTCACCTACCAACCGGAAATTGCCAAAATATCAACTTCGCCAATTCAAGCCTAATTCTACTCCGGACCTCTGGAACCCATTCCGATCACACTCCTAACACATAAATCACCTCCCGAAGCTAACCGAACCATCGGAACTCACATCTGAGCCTTCAAACACATAAGTCAACATCCGGTTGACTTTTCCAACTTAAGCCTTCTTAAAAGAGACTAATTGTCTCAAACCTCTCCAAACCAACCCGGATTCAATCCAACCAACCCGATACCTCAAAACACAGATAAACAAAACATAAAGAAGCAAAAATGGGGGAAACGGAGCGGGAACTCATGAGACGACTGGCCGGATCGTCACATCCTCCCCAACTTAAATAAATGTTCGTCCTCGAACGTGCCCAGAGTTGTTCCAAAAGCCAACCAATTGCCGAATAACCTTACCACGCATATACCCGGGGGTGATCCCACGTCACCCTATCTCATATAGGTCTGATAACACATTACAACTGAAATTTCACAATCCAATCTAGCCCACAATCCTTAGAACCACATTTCCACATCGGAAAATCATCCACAAGATCAGAATCTCACATTTATACTCTGAATAAGCCCGAACAAGCTGTAATAACCCATACCTGCTAACTCAGGTGCAATCACATGATATACCACATAACTCAAACACTTATAGCGATAACTTCTAATCACAGCAGTTGCACCCAACAACCGAATACCGATAGAAAACCTCTTATCAACTAAAGTCTCATCCCAACACTTTCATAAACTGCCAGTGATGAATAAAACACGCAGTAAGCCATAACCATTCTCAAATCTACCAAATCATGAAGCCACTTCTCCCCTGGCAAAGACCATAGCAAATTTCTGAGCCGAACCTCTATATTTAACCTTCCAACATGCTGAAATCGAATCCATTCGTATTCATTAATGATCCCAACGATCTCATCAAATCACACACAACCACTCTGGTGACATGACACCTCAATGCGGACTAAAGCCGTAACTTGCGCCATCCGCGCACCAATAAGAAACAACCGAACATACTCAACTCATGATAATGACTCAAATGAAAGAGTTATACCTCAAGCTCACCGGTGCCACCACAACACAAAGCTGAGAACCCGTCTCACATCGTAGAAATAGAACACACGAATCTAACCCGCAAGGTCATAACTCCACATAACTTCGCTGCAATGCGCGATCCTATCCAAATACTGCTCCACATGAAACACCTCAAGTCACTCTGCTCGAAATTGACGATCACGCGCAATTGATGTCTAGAACCAAAGCAAATCATCATGACCACGGTGAAGCAAACATCACATTATGCAACCCAAAAGGATATAACCGATACGCCATCCGCCGAGCAACCCCAATGGAACCGCACCATCTGTGCCTATACCCAACAAATCATAACGCCTCGCAACACAGAAAAGGTAGCTCATACATCTCCCCAGATTACTAATAAGCTCAAAACAATCGAGTCACACATCCCTCAGCAATACAACTCGGAGTCAACCAAGTCGACTCAAGTTAGAACACACATCCACATTGGCCTGCCAACGAACCCCTTATAAAGGAAACTCTGAAGTTGTTCCTTCAACTCCTTTAACTCTGCCGGTGCCATACGATGCGGTGCCCGGCATCAAATCAATACCGAAATCAAC